>NC_082668.1:63919222-64220996 GCF_025265405.1 Mesoplodon densirostris
TGAAAACTTTTAAATGTGGCAAACAGCTTCCTTCTCCCCATCATTGGTTTTTGTTTTGGTTTTTCATTTGTTTTTTCTTTGTAATACAGAATTTTAAATGTGTCTGAATATATAGATATGTTCCTTTATATTTTCTTTGGTTTTCATAGTTAGAAATTTTTCTTTTAAGAATCATATAAATATATGAACATATTTTCTTCATCTTTGCATTTTTTGGAATGTTACAATTATCACTTATTAAATTGTTGTATGATCTGAGGACTGTTTTTTATATTTTCTGCCATGTTCCATTTATCTCCCTGATGCTTCTTTTAATAGTATTGTGCTCATTCATTTAACGAATTTTGTAATATACTATATAATATAGAGCATATTCACCTTTATACTCTTCTATTTCAAAATTTATTATTTTCACTCATATATTCTATATAAACTTAACAACATTTTGCCAAATCCAAAAACAACATACTTGGAATTTTTAATTTTGGCAGTATTAAAACTAGCAATTTATTTAGGAAGAATTGATTATCAGGAATATTGTATTTCTCTTTCTCAAATTTTATATTTTTCTTTAGATATTTTGTAATTTTTTTCATCTAATAAGCACACACACATACATATGATTTGTCCTACATATATTGTATTTTATATCTGGCTAATTAACATTCTTATTAAAATCTGAAAGTAACAATTTCTTTAGAAAATTATTTTAAATTTTTCAAAAATTATATAGGTTATTTTTATGCCATTTCTCTTTAGAGAGCTTACTGCAAGAAAAATACATTATTGTATTAATCACTTTATTTTTGAGCTTTCTTTTCACCTTTGTTTTAATATCTAAAAAAAAACAACATTTTTGTTCATTTTAGTTAATTTTAAATAAGAACAAGGTCATTAAGTACAGGTCTCCAGATGATTTAACTTTGCAAAGGTAATACAACTAATAACAAGAATAAATTGATTTTATACTCAATCTCAAGAAGGTTATAAATATTAATTGCCTTATGATATCATATAGTATTTATATGCTTAAGTATTTGATGACTTGTATCATAAATGATTTTAAAACACAGGCCCTAGAGTCCTATATTAATTGTGACTATTTTTATAGACCAAAATATCAAATGTTAGTATTTATGTTTTAGCTTAGTGGGATGGTTTGGCCTATACTAATTGTGACTATTTTTATAGACCAAAATATCAAATGTTATTATTTATGTTTCAGGTTAGTGGGATGGTTTGGCCATGAATTAAGCACCAGATTTAAGATGGATAACAGTAAGTGTATTCAATTTTACTTCACAAGTCACTTTGTCTTAACTTTATTTCAATTTTCATCTGTCTTTATATGATATGTAATATACATGCCTCATGGAGAGTGCACTTTGAAAATGCCACTGAGAATTCTTAAAATAAGAAATGACATTTCTTCAGTGTAAGACTAAGTGTTCATAGATTTTAGCATGATTTTGAGTCTATCGTTTCATAGGGAAATAAGAAGAAGTGAAATCTAAAGTACTCAGATCTCATCAATATGGAGTACCTAAAACATCAGGCAGGGAAAACAGAAGGAATTGTTGGCTTGAGGTCAGACCCAGAGAGACTTAGGTATCAAACCCACTTTGCTGCTTAATAGTTTTGTGATGTTGCACATATTTATCATTTTGGATTTTTTGGGTTTTTTCCTCACATATCTAATGTGAATAATAATATTTCAGGGTTTCGTTTGAGGGCAGGACACATTCTAAGCTATAAACCAAGTAGCATACTATTTAATAAATGTTCATTTTTATCCCTCTATTTTCCCAAAATTTCCTTCTTTTGTGGCTTTCACCACATACCAAATACTAACCCTAATGGGTAGAAATGAAAGTACACCATGCGCAGGGAGTTATCAAATTGCCCTATTTCTTTTTCCTGAGTGACTTTATTCTTCCATCACATGGGATACAGAGAACTTCCTAAATGTTGTGAGAATTAAACTTAAACTTGATCCTTCAGCCTGCTTCCAACCCTGAGATATGATTTTAAATATATTCACATTTGCACCAACCAAGATGCAAAGAATAAAGATGGGCTCTTCAGTCATATCAGGAAAGCTGTGTTTCATCTTGGCCGCTGAAGTAATGAACTCTGTTATTATGCCAGTTATTTAAATTGTTTGTAGTGGGTTTTCTTATCTGTAAATGAGGGAGCTGGATTAGATCAGGGGTGGACAAAGGTTTTCTATGAAGGGTCAGATTGGAGATATGCTAAGCTTTTGGGGCTATGCTGTTTCTGTGGCACAACTCTGCCATTGTGGTGCTAAAGCAGCCACAAAAATACATAAATGAATGAATGTGGCTACGTTCCAATAAAACTTTATTTACAAAAACAAGTGGTGGGCCAGATTTGACCCACAGGATATAGTTTGACTAGCCTTAATTAGATGCATCTCTAAAGACCCAGAAAATTCTCTCACTCTTAGTCAGTATTAGTTTATAACTTTATCTCTAACTAGCAGTTTTAACTCTTGGATTTAACTTGCAACTATTCAATCTAATTAATTATAATTAGGATAATGTCTGCTATTAATTTACCTTTTTAATATATCATACTTAGGCAGATCATTTTTTTTAAAGCTTTTTTTTTTTCTTCTTTCCCAAGAGAAGCTACTTGACCTAGTAATCCTAATGTTAAAAGTCACCTTCCTAGGTCATTTCATTTATATTTCTGCCTTTGGGTGACATTACAATTACAAGCCATTCGAATCTTGATATCTTCCCCTTGTTGACATGGTTTCATAATAGAAAGGCAAAGCATGGAGAAGAACAAGGAATGCTGGCTTGGGGATGAGAGGGCAGAGGATGGGGTGCCAAAAATCTTCTAGATGACATTATGTTTGTCTTGTGTCTAAGGGCTCTAATTTTTGGTAGGCTGCTATGAAGGTGGGGGCAGAGGAGATGGAAGTTTTAAGTGAAGGAAAATATGCCCGTATTTTAGGTCCATGGCGTTTCTCTTAAATATCTCAGAAATCCCAGGAGGAAAAGTTTTTAAGTCTTAAATTTTTCCTCTCTACTTTACTGTCATAAAAAAAATCCATAAAGGACACCTTTTTAGGCAAACATTCTACAAAAATGACATGATATTAATTTTTCAGAACTGCAGTTAATTCCTGGGGTCAATGGATTCCGAATTTCAAATCCTCCCATTCTACTGGTCTGTTCCTTACATGCTAGTTTAGAGGTAAGTGATCTATGCTTCAGCCTTCCCACATCTTTACCTGAGACATGTTGTTTATCTGCTGATTAATCAGCTAGATTAATATGCAATGTGCATAAACAACAGAGGAAGGGCAGGGTTCTCCATTAGGACAGTGACTGTGTGCTAATGTCACTTTTTATTTATATATTCAGCCCCCAACCCAAGGCTTGGCACACTGTTGGCACTTAATAAATGTTCAGTGAAACTTACCTGGGGTGACACATTTTTAGTTCCACTTAGAATTTGTGTGAACCTGAATAAGTTATTTAATCTTCTACTGGTCTCTCTATATACAAAACAAACATGCAATATTTAAGTCTTGATTAATTCACTCATTCAAACACTTACTTATTAAGAAATTATTGTGTGCTGGACGATGTTGTGATTACTGAGGACTCTGTTTCTTCTAGTTCTGTGAGTCAATGAACTGACAAACTGCCATGTGACAAAACTATAGGAAGACTTTAGGAGGTTGGGGAGAGTATGAATAGTCAGAGTAAACCAAAGATGAGTAAGGTTGTCCCATGAGGTAGGGTGGATTTTCTTTTTCCCCATTGGGGTTTCTATAACATTATAGCCACGTTTAATTTCTACTATTACTGGCTCAATATTTTTCTTTAAGTTCATTCATGCTTCTACTTAAAATTAGTCTCACCCTAAATAATAGGGTACTTACCTATATCTATTCATTTTTACACACATATAATGCATATATATATGTCTCCTAACTAATTATTTGGATATTGGATATTCATTAATTTCATATTAAGACTAAATTTATCTAAGTAAATATATATTGTTAATAATTATATCTATATAATAATAGTATTAATACATATATTAAGGCAATATATATTTTATATACATACATTTAAGTAAAATATATTTTAAGTAAATATACATATATGTTTCTAATAGAGATTTTAAATATATAGATATTCAAATAAAATTTTGATTTTATGTTTTTTTTAAAAATTGAAAGCCTCCTAAAATCATCTAGTTTAGGAAATTCTACTGTGGCGTATTTTGGCATGAGTGACCGGATAAAGGCTTCCAAAATCTCTTCCAAACTTAAAATTCTAGAATTCTGTGAACATTCACAGTAGTTTCTCATTTTGGCCACTGGACAGCAGCGTCACGTTCCTCTGTTTTTATACAGCTTCACCACTAGATAGTAGTAATCAACTCATTTCATTTCATCCCAATTTAAAGAGCACATACTCAGTATGACCACTAGATGGAGCTTGTGCTGTTTTCACTTTTGGGCAGGTTTTTTTTGTTGTTGTTTTGTTTTGTTTTTAAGTTGAAATAGACCCAGTAACAAGATTTAGCAGGCAGTGATACATATTTAAAAAAATCTTTTTCAGGGGGGTGATGAAATCTACTCGGCAAATCAAATAACGATATTTGATTTGCTTTCAAAATATCCAACCTGAGGAACACTTCCGTTAAACATTTTTATTTTATTCTGTTCTATTTTATTTTATTTTTTTTGGCCGCATTGCGTGTTTGTTGCTGCGAGCCGACTTTTCTCTAGTTGCGGCGAGCCAGGGCTACTTTCGATGCAGTGCATGGGCTTTTCATTGCGGTGGCTTCCCTGGTTGCGGAGCACGGGCTCTAGGCATGCGGGCTTCAGTAGTCGCAGCATGCGGGCTCAGTTGTTGCAGTGCATAGGTTCAGTAGTTGTGGCGCAAGGGCTCAGTAGTTGTGGCTTGCGGGCTCTAGAGCGCAGGCTCAGTAGTTGTGGCACACAGGTTTAGCTGCTCTGCAGCAATGTGGGATCTTCCCGGACCAGAGATCGAACCCGTTTCCCTTGCATTGGCAGGCGGATTCTTAACCACTGAGCACCAGGGATGTCCCCCGTTAAACATTTTAAAAGAAGATAACGTTTTGCTTATTTTGAAAGTTTATATCAGGGAGAAGATGAATTATAGTAAGAAAAAACAAGGCACCAAGGAATACCTTAGGAAAAACTAGTACTTAAAGTTTCCTCTGATTTTATCTTTGCAAATGACTTCCTAGCCATATCTAGAAAATGTCTTTTAGACACTATCACTTTGGTATTCTCTGCAGTGGACTGACTGTTGTTCGGTATTCACCTCTTCTGCCACAGGAAGTCTTATTCCTATTTTCCCTACCAATAGTTTTCTTCCACACTGTATTATAGTCACCTAGACATGGTTTCTATTCTCAGCTGGAATATGAAGACTGATTTATCTTCTCCTTTAATATCCAAACTTAAACTTGAGAAAAAGACTCTAAATGCCACAGAAGAGGTATGTACACTGCTCTGGAGCTTCTTATCACTTAAGCGTTTCCTGCATCCTCTTGGAGATATCTTATTAAATCATTCACTGTCGAGGCTATGTTCTAACCAAAATTATCTTTAAGTAATCAAGCCTTGTGTTAAAGAAGGTGTTTTGGAAATTCTTGCTTCCTATTATAAATTGCAAAATTCTGAAATTACAAAATAATACATTTCATTGTTTCCCATTCTCTACTTAACTGTTAAAACACTGTACTTTCTAGATGTTTCTGAGTTTGCCATGTGAGTGTCAGTGAATTAACCGATTCAGTACTTACCTTATTTATTTAAAAGTTATGCATATAGGAGATAGGTAGCTGAAGTTTGAGTAAATGAAAGAAATAAATACATGAATCAAGCTACCTTTCGTTGTTATCTCTACTTCCCTTTCGAAAAATATTCTCACACAGTCAAATGCCAACTGAAGAAGAGATTCTATACTTAAGAATCAATGTACATGGATATGATTTCAGATTTGCAATACAGAGAATTTTTAAAAAAGATTAATTATGGCTTTGTTCACAATTAATGTGTATTTGATTGATTGATGGATACCATGGAAAATAGCACCTTATAATTAGTTTCAAAATGTTTCTTCATACTGCTGCCTATTTAATCTTTTGTACAATAATTTAAAAAATACTGTGGATCAAGAGAAAGAGCAATAAAGTAGGAAGCAGGAGGCAAATACTCTATCCCTCACTGGGACACTAAGTGTGACCTTCAACAAGTGACAACTACTCTTGAATTCATTTGCCTCAATTTTTTAATGAAGATGTTTGGACCAGATTACTTCAGAGGTCACCTCAACCTTCTAATTACTAACTTGAAATTAAACAATATTTATATTGTATTTTGCAGAGTCATATTTCTATGTAGTGATTAGGTAGACAATTTTAGACTTTTTCAGTACATAAATATACAATTAAATAAATACCTTAAATATATAAAATTAGAGCATTCAATTAAAATACAGGGCAAGTCAGAAGAAATGTACTCTGTCTTTCCTCAGAGTTATTAGGGAGCCAATTTTAAGAATTTAAGAATTGAAAACATCATGCTATACTTATTTTTCCTATTTAAACATATCTAACTTTTCTAGCTTTGCATTTATTTTAATTAGCAAGAAAACTCACCCAAATAGTGGAAACTCTGCCAAGAATTCTGTTATAAGCTGAATATTTTCAAACTACACTTTTCATTTTTCCTAATTAAAAAAAAAAATATTCCACAGTACTGAAAGCATGAAAATAATGAGAAGCAAAAAAAAAAAAAAAAGAAAGAAAAAGAAAAAAGGACATTTATTCTACTTCACTGTTAACTCCTATTATCCCCTCTTGATATTTTTATCTGAGGCCTCAGTAGAGACTTTTACACTCTGAGAAGAACTTAAGACTGCCTCAGAATGCAGCTCTCTTGTTGTGGTTGTAATGTGGAAATTAGTTTTACATTTAAAAGTTATTTTATTATTAACAAAGAGTCATGATATGTTAAAACTGAGATATCTGTCATGAAAAAAAAATTGGTTGCTTGCTATCAAATCTGCAAGAGGAAAAAACTTCATTAAAAAAAAAAACCTATAAACTTAATATTCCCCAAAGTCTTACTAACCTATGAATACAAATGAAATACCATTAAAAGTACTACTTTATACATTGTCCCCATCTGCATCTTATGGGGCCCAAAGCGGATCCAGAAAGTGTACTAGAATTATTTAAATAATTAAAATGTCCTCAAATTATTATTAATCTCCAAAGAGAAATTTGTAAAGATTCCTGTCACATTTTTTTTTTTTTTAAATTCCAAACCTGACAGCCAAACCACTGGTGGGCTACACCTTACCTGTCCCTGCTCCTGCCCTCTGTAAGAATGTTGATTCTTGGATCAGGATCTCTTGATCCAAAACTTGGAGGTGTTCCCTTGAGTCTTCATTGTGCCAAATCTATGGACATTTTGTTTTACACAGGAAATGAAGAGATGCCTCTTACCAAACTCCATGTAACTGGCCTAAAGTAGCATTTTTTTGCACTGAATATGTCAGATGCTTTTTGACATGGACCTCAAAGACCTCAGCTTCTATTTGCAGCTGAACTCTTCCCAGGCTGCAGACACAGTCCATGACGTCTGGTTGGGAAGAGAGGCAGATAGCTTTCTATCCTCTGATTTTCCTCTCTTCCTTCAAGACATTACCTTACATACAACTCTCATCCTCTCCTTCAGCCACATCCACAGCCTCCATGCAATAGGTCAAGAAAATCTATGCCTGAATGGTTGAGTTCTAGTAGAATGCCTGCCCACACATGCCATGTGTATACAGAGAAAAAACTATTTTCATAGACTTCAAAAAGCATAGATATCACCAAATGACCCTATGTTTGCTCAGTGGCATAACATGATACAGAAAAGGGACATTAAGTGGCTTGCCAGTGCATCATTCTCTGTTTGCAGTTATTTCAGTTCTTATATGTAGAATATATTTTTAAACTCTACTTGACCTTAAGAGATAAGCTAGAAAAGCATGTCTGTTCTGACCCCTAATGTTCCAATACCAGTTATTTTGTGCCCTTTTGTCACTCATCTTAATATAAGACACCTCAGGCAGCAACTGGCAGTATTTTCACACCAGTGTTAGAGTTTAGCAGGGGAGAAAATGATGAAAGAAGAAAAAAAGGAAGACCAAATGCTTCAGTAATAATACATGCATTATCTAACATTATTTCCTTTTCTGACAAAACTTAGCATCACTATTTAACTATTTGTTTTCTTACTGTTAAACTGAATACTGTTAAACTGAAGGAGATTTAGGAATTGGTAAAACAAATATAAATAATATTGGTAACATTGCCTTCCACATAAGCATTTAGCTCTTACTGCACCATTTTGTGGATTAAACAAACTTTATATGAGAATAGAAAAAAAATCTTGATTATGATTGTATAAAATGTTTGGAGGAAAATTTTTGACATTTATAACAGTTAAATGTATTTATTAAGGTATGTTTTACTTGTACTAATTATATGAAGCTAATTTAAAATAACTCTGAAGGAACATTATGTTCACTTATTTTTTTCTGCTTTTGCAGGTATTGTTTAAATGACATTTGTACAGTTTTTCTGTCATGGACACTTTGCGTTTAATTTTTAATAGCAAAGCACTTAAAAGAGGACATGTTTTCACAAAAAGATTATCTAAAATGGATGTTTTATTGGAAAGGTCAAAACTGGGCATTTCCCTTTTTTTATGTGTGATTTACAGTTAAATTTTGCTTCTTTATAAATCAACAAGAAACCGTGAACCTGATTGTTTCTTATTCTGCAGATCTTTAGGCAAGCGACTATGAAAGCACTGAGGAGAAAATCTATTTTGCTAACTGGTTATCTGGAATACATGATCAAGCATCACTTCAGCCAGGATAAAGCAGAAACCAAGAAAACAGTTGTGAACATAATTACTCCATCCCGTATAGAGGATCGTGGCTGCCAGCTAACCCTAACATTTTCTATTCCAATTAAATATGTTTTCCAAGAACTAGAAAAAAGAGGAGTGGTTGTACGTATATCTCTTGCTTTGTTACCAGGTTTTTCTCTATGGGTTACATGTTGAGCACAAAATTTGAATTTTTTTGTTTATTCATTTTTCCATGTTATTTCACATCAGTCAGTGAGGATAAGTTAAATGCCAACTAAGTATTCAGCACTGTGCTAAATAAGTGAAGGGCACGGAGATCTGTCATTTCTGATAAAAGGGAAGAAACCACAAATTTTGGTTGCAGGAAAGAGTTTTATGTAATTTATCCATTATTTTCATTAGAGTTTGGATAGAAAAAAATTTAGTGAAAACCCTAATATATTATATATTTATTGAATAAGTGGAATTAAAGAACATACAATATAGTAAAGGGAGAAAAAGGAAATCAGTCTTACTTAGTTGTTTGATTGAACTAAATTATTTTCAACTTTTTCACTTCAGTCAAGAAAGATATGTAGACACAGCTTAAGAGTGTTAATGTTGTATGGATTTTTTTTTTTTAACTGTTGGGCCTAAGTAGCCCTCTTAGTCTCTTGAAGAGAACTAAAAAGTATTTAATGAGTAATTTCAGGAAAAATGGTGATAACATATCTATTTCCAGATTTAGAAACTGCTGCATTCAGTCTTCCAAACCTTTAGGAGAGGTATCCCCAGATTCTGAAGACACAAATCAGAATATCAGCATTCCAAATCACACTCTACCATTTACAAGCCATGTGCTCCTGGGAAAGTTAGTAAACAACTATTGACTTCAGATCCTTCATCTGTATTTTTGCTGCAAAAATACTTACCTCAAAAGTTGTTATGGAATAAAATGTGCCAGCACACATAAACCATTTATTATATTGTCTAGCCTATAGGGCGTGGTTCTTAAAGACAGTCATAGTGATCTTCAGACTATGCTGAATTATCTGAGCCCAATTCATGAGATTAGGGATTACTGAATTTAATGGAAATATAACTAAAACTCTCCAGATCTCAGTGAGGTTCTCAATCATTGAAATGTGTGCAAGGGTTCCAGTCTCTCCAGGGTCTCTCCACAGATAAACTGTATACTCGATCCATTGGTTGCTTAAAAAGGATCATTGCTGACTGGACTTCAGGAAAGTACTTAGGATATTCATGTACCAACCCATTAATATTTTAATTATTATTAAGAGGGGAGTTTCAAATAACATAGAAACACTATGCTTTACTTAAAGAGAAAAAAATTGCTTATATATTAAGTTTTAGGGAAATCAGTATGAATGTTTTATGTAAGTTTCTCTTGAATGTGGATTTCCATTATATGAATGATGCCAACATTATTGTGGTTTTACTTTTTGTTTCCCCTACAGTGTGACAAAAGGGATCCAAATGGGATTCGAGTGGCTCCAGTTCCTCTCTACAATTCTTTCCATGATGTTTATAAATTTATCAATCTGCTCATTTCTGCACTTGACTCTGCAGAAACAAAAAATAGCCGAGTTTTCCATAGCAACTTAAGCAAATAATATGGAAAGCCTGTGGTTATTTTATTACTATTATTCAAGTTTTAATTACTTCAAAACTGATTACACATAACTGGCAATGAATTATTTACTTTACAGAAAAACAAGACAATTTTTTAAGGGTCTGTGGCCTTGAGATATCTGTATGGCTGTCCAATTTCTTGGTGTTCGGTGGATCAAAGTCTTTACTAGGGCAAGTATTATGTACACAGTCTTGATTAGCTGTCATGTTTCATTGTTAATGAAATGTTTTTTGTTGGTTTAATGTATAATTTGACTGACAACTTCACAATGTATGTGGAAAATTTTGTGTCAATTTTAGAAATATAACGTTAATTTCAATTTACCAAAGAGTTTCTCATAGGCACTGTAGTTGAACAATCTGATGTATGTATGCTTTTTACAATGTTCCATCTAACTCCAATCTGAGGAAAAGAAAATGCATTTTCTAGGGCAGTGGCTTTCAAATATTTTGGTCATAATCCACACTAAGGGATACATTTAATAACAGAGTTTAATTTGTGTACAAGCCTTATTTCATTGATTCTAATACACATTTTTTTTAATCGTATGTTAACATCTGGTAAAAAAGAAATGTCTTTCAGTTTTCATTCTGCAGCTTCTTACAATTGCCATTGGCCATTCTTTCATGTTACCATCCCTGACATTACCATGATTTTCATAGTGAGTAGATATCATCCTAGATCTGGCTTTAAAAATGGTATATATAGCAAAAACAAAAGTTGCATAAATTATTTGCTTGTGCTTTCATATTTATTATTTTATCTCATTACAACTAATGTTGGTTGAAGCTCATTAAATTGATTTCTTTACTCACTCTAGGGTCCTAATCCATTTTTCAAGGATGTCCCCTTATTTAATGTTATCATAATCTCTTGGTTTTGTTTAATGGGAAATTATCCTGATAAAAGACTTTAGATGCTACTATGTCTCTAAAATAGTGAAATAAATCACTCTAAGATACTTGTGATTGAGGATTAAAGTTAGGAAATAAGTGCTTCATCACTCAAGCTCTAACCCAAATCTATGGACCTTTGTTAATCACTATGAAAACACAACAGTTACATTCAGCCCTGTAAGATCCCCCTAGTTCTCAGCTGTTGATGCCATAACCACTATTCATGAACTGGCAAAATATTCTACATTTGCATACATAAGCAGCAAGAAAGAGTGACTATGACGGTATTAGCTTAGCCAACCACTTTGAGTGGTAGAGTTAAATAAAAAGTTGCAGAGCTCTGACACCAACACCAGCAACTACTGATATTTATCGAGTACTTCCCATGTACCATGTATTGTGCTATTCTATTTACATGATATCTCACTTAATTGAGTGGTTGCATAATTGCTTTAGAAAACCTTCCCACCTCCACTTTTGACAAAACTCATCTTTCATAGATGGAAAAATTGCCAAAACCTTAAAATCTGACCATACATGACTTCATCTAGAAGAAGTTGTTTTTGAACATCACAGTGGTAAAAAAAAAAGACATAATTTCAGCTCTCAGGTAACAGGTAGCTTAGTGGGGAAACAGATAGTAAACCTATAAACATCCAAGTAAACATATAATTACAAACTGTAACTTCTTCTATGAAAGATAAACGGTGATACTATGAGAGAAAAATCTTAGGGGTATTAACTAGATGGTTGAATAAGGGAAGGTATATGAAGGTGCTTATCAGTTAAAGTTCTAAAATATTTCATGTTAATCACATTAAAATTACATCAAATTATGTAAACAAACCATTCAAAGCATCATCAGCACTCTGTCCTCACCACCCAGGTGAAGAAAGAGCAGTAGAAACTCGCTTGCTCACAGACTCTGGGAGGGCTCATGCCAAAGAGTACTTCCCAGAACTTCTGCTGCCAGTGTCCTTGTCCACACCATGAGCTACAGTCACCCCCCGCCTCTACAGGAGACCCTCCAACACTAACAGATTCACAGAAAGACAGACAAGATGAAAAGGCAGAGGGCTATGTACCAGATGAAGGAACAAGATAAAACCCCAGAAAAACAACTAATGAAGTGGAGATAGGTAACAACTTTCTAGAAAAAGAATTCAGAATAATGATAGTGAAGATGATCCAGGACCTCAGAAAAAGAATGGAGGCAAAGATCGAGAAAATGTAAGAAATGTTTAGCAAAGACCTAGAAGAATTAAAGAACAAACAAACAGAGATGAACAATACAATAACTGAAATGAAAACTACAATGGAAGGAATCAATAGCAGGATAACTGAGGCAGAAGAACGGATAAGTGACCTGGAAGAAAAAATGATGGAATTCACTGCTGCAGATCAGAATACAGAAAAAAGAATGAAAAGAAGTGAAGACAGCCTAAGAGACCTCTGGGACAACATTAAACACAACAACATTCACATCATAGGGGTCCCAGAAGAAGAGAGAGAGAAAGGACCCGAGAACATATTTGAAGAGATTATAGTCGAAAACTTCCCTAACATGGGAAAGGAAATAGCCACCCAAGTCCAGGAAGCACAGAGTCCCATACAGGATAAACCCAAAGAGAAACACGCCGAGACACATAGTAATCAAACTGGCAAAAATTAAAGACAAAGAAAAATTATTGAAAGCAGCAAGGGAAAAATGACAAATAACATACAAGGGAACTCCCATAAGGTTAACAGCTGATTTCTCAGCAGAAACTCTACAAGCCAGAAGGGAGAGGTATGATATACTTAAAGTGATGAAAGGGAAGAACCTACAACCAAGATTACTCTACCCGGCAAAGATCTCATTCAGATTCGATGGAGAAATCAAAACCTTAACAGACAAGCAAAAGCTAAGAGAATTCAGCACCACCAAACCAGCTCTACAACAAATGCTAAAGGAACTTCTCTAAGTGGGAAACACAAGAGAAGAAAAACAAACCCAAAACAATTAAGAAAATGGTAATAGGAACATACTTATCGATAATCACCTTAAATGTGAATGGATTAAATGCTCCTACTAAATGACAGACTCATTGGATGGATACGAAAACAAGACACATATATATGCTGTCTACAAGAGACCCACTTCAGACCTAGGGACACATACACACTGAAAGTGAGGGGATAGAAAAAGACATTCCATGCAAATGGAAATCAAAAAAAAGCTGGAGTAGCAATACTCGTATCAGATAAAATAGACTTTAAAATAAAGAATGTTACAAGAGACAAGGAAGGACACTACATAATGATCAAGGGATCAATCCAAGAAGAAGATATAACAATTATAAATATATATGCACCCAACACAGGAGCACCTCAATACATGAGGCAACTGCTAACAGCTATAAAAGAGAAAATCGACAGTAACAGAATAAGAGTGGGGGACTTTAACACCTCATTTACACCAATGGACAGATCATCCAAAATGAAAATAAATAAGGAAACAGAAGCTTTAAATGACACAATAGACCCAATAGATTTAATTGATATTTATAGGACATTCTATCCAAAAACAGAAGATTACACTTTCTTCTCAAGTACGCACGGAACATTCTCCAGGATAGATCATATCTTGGGTCACAAACCAAGCCACAGTAAATTTAAGAAAATTCAAATCATATCAAGCATCTTTTCTGACCACAACACTGTGAGATTAGAAATGAATTACAGGGAAAAACACAAACTCATGGAGGCTAAACAGCACATTACCAAATAACCAAGAGATCACTGAAGAAATCAAAGAGGAAATCAAAAAATACCTAGAGACATATGACAATGAAAACATGACGATCCAAAACCTATGGGATGCAGCAAAAGCAGTTCTAAGAGGGAAGTTTATAGCTATACAAGCCTGCCTCAAGAAACAAGAAAAATCTCAAATAAACAATCTAACCTTATACCTAACGGAACTAGAGAAAGAAGAACAAAGAAAACATAAAGTTAGCAGAAGGAAAGAAACCATAAAAATCAGAGCAGAAATATATGAAATAGAAACAAAACAATAGCAAAGATCAATAAAAAAGATAAACAAAGAAGATAAACAAAATTGGTAAACCATTAGCTAGACTCATCAAGAAAAAGAGGGAGAGGACTCAAATCAGTAAAATTAGAAATGAAAAAGGAGAAGTTATAACAGATACTGCAGAAATACAAAGCATTCTAAGAGACAATTACAAGCAACTCTATGCCAATAAAATGGACAACCTGGAAGAAATGGACAAATTCTTAGAAAGGTATAAACTTCCAAGACTGAACCAGGAAGAAACAGAAAATATGAACACACCAATCACAAGTAATGAAATTGAAACTGTGATTAAAAATCTTCCAACAAACAAAAGTCCCAGACCCAATGGCTTCACAGGAGAATTCTATCAAACATTTAGAGAAGAGCTAACACCCATCCTTCTCAAACTCTTCCAAAAAAATTTCAGAGGAAGGAACACTCCCAACCTCATTCTATGAGGCCACCATCACCATGATAACAAAACCAGACAAAGGTATTACAAAAAAAGAAAATTACAGACCAATATCACTGATGAATATAGATGCAAAAATCCTCAACAAAATACTAGCAAACAGAATCCAACATATTAAAAGGATCATACACCATGATCAAGTGGGATTTATCCCAGGGATGCAAGGATTCTTCAATATACGTAAATCAGTCAATGTGATAAACCATATTAACAAATTGAAGAATAAAAACCATAGGATCATCTCAATAGAGGCAGAAAAAGCTTTTGACAAAATTCAACACCCATTTATGATAAAAACTCTCCAGAAAGTGGGCGTAGAGGGAACCTACCTCAACATAACAAAGACCATATATGACACACCCAAAGCAAACATCATTCTCAATGGTGAAAAACTGAAAGCATTTCCTCTAAGATCAGGAACAAGACAAGGATGTCCACTCTCACCACTGTTATTCAACATAGTTTTGGAAATCCTAGCCATGGCAATCAGAGAAGAAAAGGAAATAAAAGGAATACAAATTGGAAAAAAAGAAGTAAAACTGTCACTGCTTGTAGATGACATGACACTATATATAGGGAATCCTAAAGATGCCAGCAGAAAACTAGTAGAGCTAATCAATGAATTTGGTAAAGTTGCAGGATACAAAATTAATGCACAGAAATCTCTTGCATTCCTACACACTAATGATGAAATATCTGAAAGAGAAATAAAGGAAACACTCTCATTTACCATTGCAACAAAAAGAATCAAATACCTAGGAATAAATCTACCTAGGGAGACAAAAGACCTGTATGCAGAAAACTATAAGACACTGATGAAAGAAATTAAAGATGAAACCAACAGATGGAGAGATATACCATGTTCTTGGATTGGAAGAATCAATATTGTGAAAATGACTATACTACCCAAAGCAATCTACAGATTCAATGCAATCCCTATCAATGGTATTTTTTATGGAACTAGAACAAAAAATCTTAAAATTTGTATGGAGACACAAAAGACCCTGAATAGCCAAAGCAGTCTTGAGGGAAAAAAACAGAGCGGGAGGAATCAGACTCCCTGACTGCAGACTATACTACAAAGCTACAGTAATCAAGACAATATGGTACTGGCACAAGAAAAGAAACATAGATCAATGGAACAAGATAGAAAGCCCAGAGATAAACCCACGCACCTATGGTTAACTAATCTATGACAAAGGAGGCAAGGATATACAATGGAGAAAAGACAGTCTCTTCAATAAGTGGTGCTGGGAAAACTGGACAGCTACATGTAAAAGAATGAAATTAGAACACTCCCTAACACCATACACAAAAATAGACTCAAAATGGATTTAAGACCTAAATATAAGACCAGACACTATAAAACTCTTAGAGGAAAACATAGGAAGAACACTCTTTGACATAAATCACAGCAAGATTTTTTTTTTTTTTTTTTTTTTTTTTGCGATACACGGGCCTCTCGCTGTTGTGGTTTCTCCCGTTGCGGAGCACAGGCTCCGGACACGCAGGCTCAGCGGCCATGGCTCATGGGCCCCGCCGCTCCGTGGCATGTGGGATCTTCCCGGACTGGGGCACGAACCCGTGTTCCCTGCATTGGCAGGCGGACTCGCAACCACTGCGCCACCAGGGAAGCCCTCAGCAGCAAGATATTTTTTGATCCACCTCCTAGAGTAATGGAAGTATAAACAAAAATAAACAAATGGGACCTAATGAAACTTAAAACCTTTTGCACAGCAAAGGAAACCATAAACAAGACGAAAAGACAACCCTCAGAATGGGAGAAAATATTTGCAAACCAATCAACAGACAAAGGATTAATCTCCAAAATTTATAAACAGCTCATACAGCTCAATATTAAAAAAACCAACAACCCAGTCCAAAAATGGGCAGAAGACTTAAATAGACATTTCTCCAAAGAACATACAGATGGCCAAGAAGCACATGAAAAGCTGCTCAACATCACTAATTATTAGAGAAATGCAAATAAAAACTACAATGAGGTATCACCTCACACCAGTTAGAATGGCATCATCAGAAAATCTACAAACAACAAATGCTGTAGAGGGTGTGGAGAAAAGGGAACACTCTTGCACTGTTGGTGGGAATGTAAATTGATACAGCCACTATGCAGAACAGTGTGGACGTTCCTTAATAAACTAAAAATAGAATTACCATATGATCCAGCAATCCCACTACTGGGCATATACCCAGAGAAAACCATAGTTCAAAAAGACACATGCACCCCAATTTTCATTGCAGCACTATGTACAATAGCCAGGTCATGGAAGCAACTTAAATGCCCATCAACAGATGAATGGATAAAGAAGATGTGGTACATATATACAATGGAATATTACTCAGCCATAAAAAGGAACGAAATTGGGTCATTTGCAGAGATGTGGATGGATCCAGAGATTGTCATACAGAGTGAAGCAAGTCAGAAAGAGAAAAACAGATATCGTATATTAACGCATATACATGGAACCTAGAAAAATGGTTCTGATGAACCGGTTTGCAGGGCAGAAATTGAGACACAGATGTAGAGAACAAACATATGGACACCAAGGGGGGAAAGTGGCGGGGTGGTGGTTGTGGTGGTGTGATGAATTGGGCGGTAGGGATTGACATGTATACAATTATGTGTATAAAATTGATGACTAATAAGGACCTGCTGTATAAAAAAATAAGTAAAATAAAAATAAATTAAAAAAAAGAAACTCGCTTTCTCCCACTTACACCCCCCACCTTCCCCAAACGCAGAGATAATCATCGAACTAAATTTTGTGTTAATCATTCCCTTACTTTCTTTCAAATTTTATAACTATGCATGTACCCATAAAAATATATTAACTAAATTTGCCTGTGTGTGAACTTTATATAAATGTAATCGTACTGTATATATTCTTCTACTTCTTTTGCTCAGCATCATGTTTTTTGAGATTCATTCATGTGTTACACATAGCTTTTCATTCATTTTCATTGCTGCTCAGTATTCTATTGTATAATTAGAATTATAATTCATTCTACTACTGTTGAAGATGTGAGTTGTTCCAAATATTTGTAATATTGCAACAATGCTGCTATTAACATTCTTAGTGTAAAACATATTTAGTAAAACATATGTATCCAAATTCCTGTCTCAAGTTCCTAGGGAACCAAATCTAAGACACCATTTCCTTACTAGTCTTAATAATCATAAGTATTTTATATTCTATATCTAAGATATGATGAATTACAGTTCTGTTTCTGTTGCTTTTCACATATAATGCTAGTTTCCTTGTATATATTGTAATTCTTAACTTTAAAGTGCTCGCTTATCTTGACCCTGTGGAATTCTTTGGGAACTGGGTTAAAGTGTGTTATTTGAAAGGTATTCACATTTGCTTCTGCCAGTTGCTGAGGGTCAATTCTGACTTGTTTTCAGGTTTTTCAACTCACATGAACAGCATGCAACTGGATATATTAATCCATGTGAGGACCAATTAATAGTTACAAATCTTCACAAGTTATTAATTTTTCTTGCTGATCCTTTATATAGTCTTTGGTTCTCAACATTATGCCAGGCTCTCCTATCAGCTTACTTACCTTGGCCAATCCTAGGCTTGTCTCATGTCCTATTTAGTTATCAACACTGAAGCTCAGTGACTCTGGGATTCAGCAGAAATTCTGAGGATGAAAGCCATGCCTTGATCCTAAGCTTACTTTGATCTTTGCTTACTTCCCAGTTTCCTGCTTTTATTTCATTTTGGGGTTCTGAGAATTTCTCACTTCTGTGCCATCTCATTTTAAAAGGCTTTTTTGTTGTCATTCTTTTTTTTTTTTTCTTTCTGGTATCTAATCCCCTACAACATGCTAAACTGTCAAGAAATGGTTTATGACTGAAAACAATATATATATATGTATATATATATATATATATATATATATATATATATATATATATATATATATATATATATATATACTTCCTGTTTTCTTAAGTAGAATGTGTGAAAAATGAATTGCACTTTCTCAGTAACTCATGCACATCTATATAAATATCAATTCTTTTATAGCGATGCCCTTGGGTGCTATTGTAATACATAGGTCTGTTTGTGTAATTGTGAAATTATTATACAAAGCTTACTGGAGAAAAGGCTGGATGTGAAGTCAATAACTTATTTTCAAATTAAATAAATAAACTTTTTCTACAGCTATTTTCTGCGCAATAACTTTCTACTTATTCTTGAGTTCAAAACTATACGGGTTTACATTCAAATTTTGTTATGTCTTTGTTTCACAAATTGAAGTTGCTAGAGCATTGATTTGTAAGTAAATGGATTTTGGCATAATCTTAAGAAAGAAACCTGCAAACACCCTGAAAGCACACTATAAAGCACAACATGGTAATCACTGGATTAGGGCACCCTATTACTGAGATGATGGATTTGATGCTTGTGTGGGCCATTAGCATCTGCACTATGTGTTTGAGAAAGGTACAGGATATGTACCCAGCCCTCTAGTAGTAGTATTTTTAATCTTGGCAAGATGTACTCTCAAAGATATGTACCCAGCCCTCTAGTAGTAGTATTTTTAATCTTGGCAAGATGTACTCTCAAAGGACAAAATGATAAAGAGGATCACTATAATGGATTTAAACATTTCTGATGTGGTTTTGGCTTATTGCAATTATTCTTTTTATTAATGATCTAGTATTCTGATTTTTGACTCTTTAAAGTGGCTCCTGAGTCCTTTTGACATTACCTCAGCTATTTTTTGATAGCTTCATTGCTTTTGGTCTGACGAGATGTAGGCTTACTTTGTATATTTCCTACCTCAAACTTGACATCACTCATTTCTTTAAGAATATGCAATTTCTTTTGGAGAAAAGTGGCATTTAGAAACCATAATCTTAACAGTAAGAGTGCTCATTATAATTAGGTTGATCATTATTTCCACGATTTTCAGTAAAAGCATTAGGAAATATATATTTTTATGAGAAATTATATCTTTATTTCATATTCATCTTTTCAATTTAATTTAGGATAACAGAGTTTTAATTTAACTTTATCTATTTTATATTTTTATCTCGTGCTGAAAATCTTTGTTCTAATAATATTATCATATATAATATACACTATCATATATATGCATATATATTATATATATAGTTTTAGAATTAGTAATACTAAAGCTATCATAAACAATATGATGAAAACAGTTTAAGATCTTTTGGAAACTTCTTTTTGTCCTTAGAATACATCTCACTAGGAATAGTAAGTCAGATTACTGTGTTTTAAAGGCACTTGTAATAACTCTTCTCTGTATGGTTCCATCACCAATTGTATACATATTTAGGTTCAGTACTTTGGAATTATCTTTTCAATCTTTATAAATTTCATTTTAGATATAAAAATTATTTCAGAATTGTGTAATATAATTGGACAATTTCAACTTCAAATCTGCAAGCCAGGTATATTCAGAAAACTCTAGATTCTGTCCCTATTCCCTTCATCCTATTTCCTCCCACTATTTATACATTTTTTTTCATGCTTTGGTTTATCCTTTCTTTTACTTTACATATAGATAGATAGATATAGTTATAAATATAGGTAAATATATGTATATTTCTCTCCTTCCTTATATAATATATAATAAATATAGTAGCATGTTACAAATACTTGCTTCCACTTTGGAAAAACATTCTTTTATAGAAAATTATAGTTAATACTTAAGGAATAATAGAATTAGAAAATAATTCATTTTCAATTCTTATTAGAATAATTGGTTCAGGCAAAGATCAAACATTATAGGAAGAGTTGACGAGAAAGTACATAGTGGGGGCATTGGATTGTTACCGCCTAAACTCACTGATCATCACTAATACCAGTAAAAATGGAGCAACCTGTAACTATGTGCCTGTGATGCAGGCTATTTACTAAGGATATAATAAACCTGAATCCAATAAAACTTTAGGGCTATTTTCCAGTTTATAACAATGTGAGGAATGGAGGAACAAGCTAAATGACCCCACAGACCCCACAGAGAAGCAAATATGGGCCATTCTATATGGCAACTGGTTGGGTTTCTTCAACAAGTCAATAGCATGAATAAGATAGGGAAGAGCTGAGGGAGAAGGAACTATTCTGGATTATGAGGCTGAAGAGACAGCAAGCAAATGCAACGTGTGTACTTAGTTTGGATCTTGATTCACAGACCAACTATAAAAATATATTGCTGAGAGAACTGAGAACATCTGAATGAGAAAATAATTTTTATTCAATTTGTTAGCTGTGATAGCTACTGTGGATGTAAGAAGATGTTAGTATATCTAGGTATATATACCAAGTACATAGGAATAAAATGATGAAGTCTGGAATTTGCTTTAAAATTCCTTTGTTCCCTCCCTCCCCCCCCAAAAAAATAGAAAGAGTTTCTTATTATATCATGTATATAATATTTCCCACTACATATTTTTATGATGGAAACAACCCCTTCTGCCTTCACGTGTCAAAAAGTTGTTTCCATGATTTCCTTATGACGGATTTTGAAAGGAACAATATATCCTATGCTTATTTGCATATTTGTCTTTTCTTCCTATTTAATATCTTAAATCAAATGAGAATAGTGTTTTAAAGCATGACTTCTCATGAAAAACAAAGAAACTAACTAACATTGGATTCCTGGGCCTCAGTTTCAATTTCAATCACATATACTCATAATATTATTTTAGGTGAAAAGAACTGCATTTGGGTGCCAATATTTACTAAACAGAGGTCTTAATTTACTCTTTCCCAGTATGTGGGAGCTTCATTTCATGCAGCTCTCCTTGCACTCTATTGTGCTAAAACAGCAAGCTTGTCAAGAATGGAGACATTGCAATGATATATGCAGAGTCTATGGGAGACATTTTCTCTATGGGTTAAAGTAAGTAGTTGGATCAAAGTCAGGACGTAGATGCTACAGCTGGTCTAGGAAAAAACGGCAATTAAGAGGAAAAAAAAGAACAGAAAGAGAGAATCACAGACAGTCTTTTTTTAGGTGGCAACAACAGAACCAGACTGTTTGAAACTGGTAACTGACTCCAAATGTCACATTTTTCACTGAATTCTAAGTAATATTGCTATTTCATAACTGTTATTTGGTTGTATTGATGGCCATATTAACTTACTTTGTAACAAACTTGTTACATATATTTTTACATACTATATCTGTTATCTTTCTCTTTCTTATGTATCTTTCTCTCAACAATACTTAGGAGGATTGAAGAAAAGCATATCAAAGCTTAGAGAACACTTCCTTTGAATGACTTTCAATCCAGCCAAATTTGGCACGTTTATTGTGATCAACTTATGCACTTCTGTGCAGTTCAATATCCAGTACCTGTGTGATTACCTATCCATCAGAAAATTTCATCTTCCTTAAATATTTCAATGTGTATTTGTGTCAGAAACATAAGAATAAAATAAGACTAAAAGAAAACTAAATGCTTTAAATTAATTTCTCTGGGAAAGTTGACAATCATTTTAGGGGAGCAAATTTACTGTATACTAATCTATATTTCCAGGTAATATTAGTCATCTATCTCACAAAAAATGATAGTATATGAATAAATGTGGCATAAACATAGAAATACCCCCAAAATGACAAGAGTCAAGAGTGCATGGAAGATGTCAATACACTTTCAAAACTGGAAAGTAAACTGACTTAGCAGGACAAAGAAAACTGAAATATAACTGCCAACATGAGAGGGGAAGCTATCAAAGAGTATTAATCTAATTCAGGTCAAAGCCATTGAAATGTTTAGGAATTGGAGGTACCTGTTATTTCTGAAGATCAGGATGCACAGTGGGACGGGAAATAAATGGTTGAAAGTATATATAATTCGCAGCTGGACCACAGATCCTTTCCTCAGCCTGTGCAACTGGAATGTTACACCTTCCCCACACCCACAAAGACAAGAGTTCACTTTCTAGAAAGGATGAACTTGTGTAGTTCTAGACGTGGGGCCATGAGGACAGCTGAGGAGATGGATGAGCCATTTGACTAAATGATGAATGATTTAGCAAAATTTTGTATTATAAGTGGTGAAAGCCCTTATTCCTTTCCCTTACTTGTCTCCCAAGAAATTATGCATGTGCCTAGGTCCATGTCCACCTCCCCTCCAGCCCACCCCAGGAATATGAGTATAGAGTTCTCTCTGGGAAAACTGTCTAGTCCAGTTGATACGAACTACAAATCTTTACATGGGTCTCATTGTGGTATAGTGCCACCCACCAATCAAAAAGTTCCACCCCTGCACAAAATACTTGCACTTGATTTTTACAGTTCCAAGTTTAAAATGAATAGACATGGAGTATCACCATACGTTGAACAATAACATTTAAAATGCAGGATATAATCCAAAAGAACAAACAGGAAATAAGTAATACAATGAAAAAGGAAGAAAAAGAGGAGAAAAAGGAAAAAAAAAGCTACAGCTAAAAATCTTCAAAGAGAAAAGAAAAATCTTGGAACAAGAATACTATACAATTAAACAGGGTTCAGAGAACAAGAAAAAGCTCTTGAAAATGAAAACAAATATGATATCAGAAATAATTCAAAGGAAAATTTGGAATATAAAATTGAAGAACTGTCTCAAAAGGAGAACAAATAGATTAGATAATTAGGAGGTTAATTCTAAAGGTCAACACCCATCTAACAGTGGCTGCAAAATAAAAGAGCAGAGAAAATATTGGGTTGGCCAAAAAGTTCGTTCAGGTTTTTTCATGTTACATCTTGGACAACCCAATCGAAAAATTATCAAAAAAGAAAACTCCTCCCAAGAACTTTTCCCAAAACAAAGATGTGCTTTCAGAAGAAAGAGGCTTAGTAAGTACTAAACATGATCAACTTGTTTTGTTTTTTAAAATATAAATCACATTATGGGAAACAATGTAAGACACTGGGGATATAAAGAAGATTCTAAAAACTTTTATAGAAAAAATTGTTACATTAAAATCAGCAACCATAATGATGAAGAAATTCTTACTACAAAATCTGAAAGACAGAGAACAATGGAAGATACTTTCGTTATTCAGATGGGAAATTATCTCCATTTAAGACTTTGACTACAAGTCACACTATCAATTAAATGTGAAGATAAAGATGTTTTCAGGTGAGCAAGGTTTTAGAATGTTTACTTTCTATGTACTACTTCTCAGAAGCTACTGGAAAAGACTGAGGCAAGAGGGCATGAAGAGAGGTCTCATGCCAACAGCCCTAGAGCAGAACCACTCCGGACTGGAATAAATCCTCAGAGGGCTCCAGGAGGTGGATATTTACTTCCTCTCTCTGTCCCTCCACCACACACACAAACTGATGAAATACCTAATGCCTCATATTTTTCATTATTCTGATAAGTTTTAAATTCTGTCAGAGCTAATTTGAGAATTCAAATTAGTAAACAGACAACAATATTGAGCAAATGTAAAAGAAGGCAATTATTAAGTCTAAAACATAAGATTGTACAATAAAAGAAACATGATTAGAGTAAAACATGCGGTGTAAAGACATAGCCTCTATATCTCAGTTTAATATTACAAAAATGCTATGTTCTCAATATATTTTAACATATGTCCTGATTCTTTCATATCCACACAACACCAGCTGTAAATAATATTTATGTGGTTATAAACATGCAAACAATGAGTATTGAGGCAATCTAAATAATGATTTCACTATATGTGGAGGATAGGGGAAGAGAATATGTATTTGTTTGTATGTATGTGTCTGTGGGCCATGGGGGAGAGGGAGATCTATGATAACTAAATCCTCAATTTTCACAGTAGGAAAAAATAATGTTGCAAATTTGAAGATGAAGAAATAGCTATAAATTAATATTATTTAAAAATATGGGACTGGGCTTCCCTGGTGGCGCAGTGGTTGAGAGTCCGCCTGCTGATGCAGGGGACACTGGTTCGTGCCCCAGTCCAGGAAGATCCCATATGCCGCGGAGCGGCTGGGCCTGTGAGCCATGGCCACTGAGCCTGCGCGTCCAGAGCCTGGGCTCCGCAACGGGAGAGGCCACAACAGTGAGAGGGCCCGCGCACTGCAAAAAAAAAAAAAAAAAAAAAAAAAAAAAAATATGGGACTAAATATAGATAGAAATAGCTAAAATAGTTGAGAGCTGTCGCCTTTTGGTTAGCAGGAATTAAAGGTAGGTGTGGGTGGGTCAGAGGACTACTGTTTTGGGTGTAAAAGTTGAAACATGCAGAGAAGTATGCTGTAAGAGTTACGTTCACAGACTCTGAAACCAAGATACAGGGCTCAAATATTGGGTCTACCACCTACTAGTTATATGATCTTGTGACATAGATGCTCAGTGCCTCCATTTCCCTTTTGTAAAATTAGATAATAATGGTGTTACCTCACAGGGTTGTCTTACAGATTAAGTAGTTCAATAAACAAAATCATTTAAATAGTATGTGGCACACATTACTAGTGCTGGCAGTTCTAGGTAACTGTTAAGTATTTACATGAGTTACTCTGGTAAAAAAAATATTCAAAAGAAAACACAACACATTGTGCAATACGTAGAAATTAGTCAAGAAATAAGAATCATTATATTTAAAAACTAAAAATTGATGAATTGCCATCAATGGAATAAAACTACCTTAAACTACTAAAGTATGTTTCTTACTGTTTAATATCTAAACAAGAGCATTTCATTAATTATGCTTCATATGAAAGATTAATTTGTATCTATTGTAACTATCAGTATATGAACATATTGCATAAGATATGAGTTGAAATTGGCTTCTAAAAATCAGAAGCTCATTCACTGAAAGAAATGAAGAGAGTAAAATTGATAATAATATTCATTGGACTTCCCTGGTGATGCAGTGGTTAAGAATCTGCCTGCCAATGCAGGGGACATGGGTTTGATCCCTGGTCAGGGAAGATCCCACATGTCACAGAGCAACTAAGCCCACAAGCCACAACTACTGAGCCCACGCACCACAACTACTGAGCCCATGTGTCGCAACTACTGAAGCCTGCACACCTAGAGCCTGTGCTCCACAACAAGAGAAGCCCCCACTCGCTGCAACTAGAGAAAGCCCATGAGTAGCAACGAAGACCCAATGCAGCCAAAAAATAAAATAAAATAAATAAAATAAAAACTTGTCAGAAGGCTAATTAATATTTATGCAAATATTTCTTCTTTTTGGCTGAACACTGGTCCTATATCTGCTTTGATATTTTCACATAATATCAGGTATGCCCTCTATGCTTCAACTTAATATTCAGAAAATCCTCAATTCTCAATATATCTTAAGATATGTCACTACTCTTTCATATACACTTAGTGAGTCCAAAATTTCAACAAAACTATACTGATTTTTCTTTTTCTCCTCAGTAGAGATTAAGGACACATTTTTTTTTTTCAAAAATGAACTGTGTTTAAAGAGATGCTATTAAGTGGGGAAACAACAGGTAATGTGTTGACTGAGGTGGTTTTATTAATTGTAACATATAGTAAACCATGTTTTTGTTTTTATTTATATTTTCAACACGCGATGTAAATTAGAATACCTCCAGATATTCTTTTGGCAAGCACAAAAGCTGTTTATCCCATAGATGATATAGACAATAATGTATGGCTCATAATTTGGAAGAAAGCTGTAACTTAAGAAGTTCCGATGACATTCAAACAGTTTGTGTGTAACTAAACTAAGGCTGTTAGTGAATGGCAGCTTTAAAACATTTTAAACATGTGGACAAAAAATTGAATTTTTATTATTGTAAACGAAAAAGGAAGGTTTCTGGAGAAGCTAGACAACATACTGTAATCCAAGCTTGAGCAAGTTGAGGAGGTATGGTGTCGTATAAATAGAAACCTACTCTTCCCTTTATGAGTTTAACATACATAATCTGAAAAAGAGGAGAGATACGGAATGATAATGTACAATATCATACATCTAGCACAGGAATAGAAATGTTTTTATTCTGAATATCAGAAACTCAAGGAAGAATCACAACGAGACATTATCTCTGCAAATCTAGGTACATCCTGAAAATTTTGAATAATATACATTTTATGAAAAAGATTAAATTGAGTGAGTTTGTATATAAGTGTATGTGATGACTGAAAGAGAGAAGTGACTGAAGGACAAAACTTAATCCAGTCATTGCTATCAAACATATGACAACATTTAATGACATTTCTACTAAGGAAAGTTTGAGTACAGGAAAACCGTATGATAAAAAAAAATCTTTATAGTCTTCTGTTCATTCAACTCATAGTGTATTTAGTTATTTATAGCTTAGTGAATACTTTAAAATCATATTCACAGTTTTATTACATAGAGAAAGTGAAGAAAGAAAAGAATAATATAGGAAAAAAGAAAGGAAGATGGATTTAAAGGATTGAGAAAGTAAACTGCTTCTTTTCTTTTGAAACATTTGTCATAAAGAAAGTTCAATTCATTTTATAATTTTTAGGAATTTAGTAGAGAAACATTTCTTAATATAGAATCCTGTATACTGTAGGTATTTTTATAATATCCACTATATATTGAATACCTAAGCTGTGTAACCTATGTTAATGCAAAAATATGTACAAAGTGGCTAAAATTAAAAAAATAGAGATAATAACTGCTGGCGAGGCTGCAGAGAAACTTAATCACCTGTATATTGCTGGTTAAGATGTAAAATGATATATCTACTTCTGCAAAATAGTTTAGCAGTTTCTTCTAAAACTGAAAATGTGCTTACAATACAACCCAGGAATGGTACTTTGGGAAATTTATACCAGAGAAATTAAAACCTATGTTACTGCAAAGAAATGTACAAAAATATTTATAACAACTTTACTTATAGTAGAGAAAAACTGAAAACAACTCAAATGTCTTTCAGTGGATGAATGGTTAAACAAACTGTGGTATATCCATACCTTGGAATACTGCTCTTTTCCCTTTATCTCTTTAGTTAATTTTAATTCACTTTCACCAATCAATAAAGATTTTATTTTGCCTGGAAGATTTTCCTTCTAGGCCAAGTTGAGTATCTTCCACAATATAGTCATTCACTTGGGAATGACTTAACACAGAGCTTAAATACTGAATGAATGAATGAGTGAATCATAGTAGGACAAATGATCAATCTCTGAGATATGGAGACTATCTGAAAAAATGAGAATTCCATTAGTGAAAATAAACTCTTGTCCAACCAAGAATTACTTTTGTTTCTCTCTTATTCATTTTGGTTGAGTTCTTAGAAGTTAAAAACTTCCAGTTTTTTTATAATCGGTTTCATTATTTAGTCTAATAGGTATCTAATGGATATCATGATAAATAATAGTTCAATAAAGGCTAGAGTTAATTGTTCTCTTAATGTATGCCAGATTTTTGTCTTAACACTTTATATTTAATCCCTATTCCAACCCTATGAGATAAATACTATTATTTTGTTCACATTCTAGATAAAGAAGGAAAGGATAAGTATTGTGTTAAGATCAAACAACTAGAAAGTGGTAGAGTTGGGACCCAAATCTGGCGGTCTGTATCTAGGGATCACGTACTTAGCCAACATGCAATATTTCCTCTCTTGAAGCACACTGATAATTTGGATTATTTTAATTGCTCACAGCTTTCTCACCTTTCATAACATGCATGGTAAACTCATAAAATACTAACTTTGTAAGTCCATTTCCTTAGATGTAAACCAAGATAAAATAACTACTTACTCCATTCACTTCTCAAAAAAATAAACAAGGAAGCATTTTGTAAACTCTGAAGTTCTATCATAAGGCTTTTGTCACAGGCAGTGATATCCTCTGGTTTCTTTTCTGTATTAAAGTCATCTTGTCATGTCCCTGCCTTATACCTTTTCAACTGTCATCTTTTTTATTTCTTAATGTAGTCCTAATTATATTAAGTTTCCAGACTTCACCTCCCTAAAAAGGCTCACTTCAATCAAAGACAGTATGATTTGGTCTGATTCACATACTCATCCTTCAGAGGTACAGGCATACCTTGTTCTATTGTGCTTTGCTTTATTGTGTTTTCCAAATATTGAATTTTTTTACAAATTGAAGTTTTGTGGCAACCCTGCATCGAGCAAGTCTATCAATGCCAGTTTTCCAACAGTTTTTGCTCACTTTGTGTCTGATTACATGTTGTTAATCCTCACAATCTTTTGAACATTTTCATTGTTACCATGTTTATTATGGTGATCTGTGATCATTGATCCTCGATGTTACTACTATGATTCACTGAAGGTTCAGATGATGGTTAGCATTTTTTAGCAATAAAATACTTTAAAATTAAAATATGTACTTTTTTAAAGACATAATGCTATTGCACACTGAATAGGCTACACTATAGTGTAAACATAACTTTTATATGCACTGGGAAACAAAAAAATTCATGTGACTCACTTTATTGAAATATTTACTTTATTGCACTGGTCTGGAACTGAACCCACAATATCTCCGAGGTATGCCTCTGTTAACTGAGCCCTGACTACAGACATTTCCTCATGCTAGGCTCAGAGATTAGAAAAAGGGCAATCATCCCAGCCAAGGGAGCTCAGAGTCTGGGGAGATAGCCACCATAATGTAGACGTACTCCAGATAGTAAAGGAGTAGAGTTCTGGTAAGGGTTGTAAAGAAAAAGGACAGAGTGTGCAATGGAAGACTGACCAAGGGAAAATTTTCACCTATACGTCGGTCAGGGAAGGCTTCCATTGAGGAAGTGATTAAATGAGACCTGGAGGATGAGAAACAGGGAATGCAGGGCAGAGAAAGAGTATTCTAAACAAAGTCCATGAGGTTAGAAAGGGCTTCATGTAGAAACAAGCTTCAGTCTTTTGAGAAACATATTTAATAGGCAAGATTTCCTATTTAAAAGTTCAAAAACTTTTTCTAAGTTTTTAAAGATTTTTTCCAGTTTTTTTATTATATAATTTGATGAAACAACAATGAAAAAACACATTAATTTGTGAATGTATTTTTAAAAATGAGTTTGAGTGTTCCTGTGGCTAACCCAATGACTATAAAATAACCTGCAGGGCAACATCAATCTGAGGTGAGTAGTAATTATTTTGAACCAAAACATCTATTGGATCTTTGAATGTTCCTTTTATTTAATCAGTTCTCACCCCAAAGGGAGATAAGTGTTTCTCTATTTTGTCCTACACTGACAATTCAACTACAAGTCATATACCAGGGTCAGCAAACTATGGTCCATGAGCCAAATCCCATCCAACATCTCTTTTTGTTCAGTGTGTGAGCTAAGAATGTTTTTTATATTTCCAAATGGCTAAAAAAATTTTAAAGAATAATATTTAAAAACATATGATAATTACATAAAATTCAAATTTCATTGCCAACTATTTTTTTTTGAGGGGGGAAGAACTCAGTCATGCACATTTGTTCATGTATTATCTATGGCTTCTTTTACTCTCTAAGGTGAGAGTTGTGTAGTTGGGACAGAGACCTTATCATCCACAAAGCCATTTAGACCATCCTCCACAAATATTTACTCACTGGTCCTTTAAAGAAAAAGTTTACTGACCTCTGCATTAAAACATTAGTTTGTTGAGGTGTTATCAGTAACACATTCATGCCACTAATCTTCAGTTCAGTTGTGTGCCCATGGCTTTATCATAAGCTTTAAATGTGTATGAGCTGCTTTTTCTACCTTTAATTTTCTGAACAGTATCTCGTTAACATACTAGACAATCAAATGATTTTATTTTGAAAAACTATATGATTTTTGTTTAATCTTAATTTTTGGTAGCTTTCTAAATTCTATTTTAGGATATTGAAATTTTTTCTGACATTATAATACATAAAGTTAACATTAGGTGTCAGTATTTTACATAATATTTAGTAAGTGTGTGTATATGAAAAAGTATTGGATTATTACAGACAGCATTTTCACTGGAAAATTTCAACTTTGTTATAATGCTTGCTCTATTGTTTTTGTTTTTTTTGGTTTCTGTATTATGGAAATATTCTTTATGATATCTACTAAGAAATCTCTTTAAAATGTGGCCCATCTACACCAGTCCATTTGCCAGCTGAATATAACTGTACCCTCAACTGAAGCCACAAAGAATAGAAGCTCTACCAAATTATGGACCAAAACATTCATGAGGTGTACTAATTTTAGCCTCTAAATTTTGAGGTGATTTGTTAAACACCAAGAGATAATTAGAACAATTGGGACAATCCTCAATGTTGTAGACAACAGATGCGGCACAGTGAAAGAGTAAGAATTTAAACATTACTATCCAATCGAGAAAAAAAAAATATAACACTCTTAGCTCCCACTCCCAAAAAGTCTATTGCTCGAAAGCCCTATGAGGCAACTGGGAGTAGGTGTGGGAGGGACTCAAGCCTGCTAATAAGGGTATTAACTTATTTGACGGCAAAACCTGATCTGGTCCAAACTCATTTGATCAGCATTTACATAAGACTATATATTGCTTTTATTTATTACACTTAGTGTGGATATTCATATATTTGGTTACAGTTATATTAATGCACTTAAGTGATACTGTCCTAGACCCCACTGGAAGTATTATGTATTACATGATGTATATATTATATTACTTTATAAACTCCGAAAAATTCTAAATTCTAAATCATAAGTGGACCCAAAAGTTTCAAATAAAGTTTTGAGAGCCTGTATTATGTGGCAGTTGAACATGTCATTTTTAGGAGTCATAGTATTCGGTTCAATTTTCAACTCTGAACGCAATCGTGGGAAAGTTACTTGGTCTCTGCACCTTAATCTCCCCACAATCAAATGAGATGTGTTCACAAAACATATCTTCAGGAAAGCTTATCCAAATATTATTTATAAAGATAGAAAAATAGAATCAACTTAAATGAAGAACTATAAGGGACTAATTTAATTAGGCCATCATTAAAAATTCTGAATTTTTAAATATTTTAAAATGCAGTACATTCAACACTGTAAATAGATATTGAAATAGTGAAAACATTATTGCTATTCCACAAAAGTAAAAACCAGAAATAGATATTAATACGATTAAATCTAAGCCAGAAAGAGCTAAACAGAAGTGCATTTACTGTACCAAGTTTTATGAAAGTGAAGAGGAAGGAGAGTTTTAATCTCGCCTAAGGGGAATAAATGAAAACTTCCTCTCTTTTATAGTATCTTGAAATTCTCCAAAAGTCCCAACGTCATGGGTTATCATTAATGCAAGAAGCAAGTAAGTCAGGGAGGAAACAGTGTCATGTAAGTACAGTGGCGCTGCATATACTAGGGTTCACTTTCAAAAACTCAACTAAATTATGCTCAATCAAAAAAGATTAAACATAAGAAACAGTCTAAATTGTTTGGGTGACTGATGCAGCACTACAGAATGAGGTGAGGACCCAGATAGAATGTGACAAGATTGACAGCAATCCCTCCTCACTTTCTAGATGCCTCTCAGGACATAAGCATGACCCACACCAGATGTGATTCTAGTGTTGAAGACTAGATGAAGTCTATTTTTAATAAATATTTCCAAGTATTTATTTTTCCAAAACATAAGCCATAAACTTTATCTAGGAATCAACCAAAGCATCTCATTTTCCAATAATGGAGGAAAAACTATTCACACTGGACTTACTTAAAGAATATAGGTCTCCAAGATGTTGCCTTCTTTGAAGATCTGCAATTTGCTTAGGGGTCACTTACATCCATCCTACATACCCATATCTTACAGATGTAGAAACTCAGGACCAGCACAGTCAAGCACTAGAACCCTGAAGTTTTCACTCTATGCATGTTACTTTTTCCTCCTTTTTCTATACTATTTCTGTGAGGATTCCACAATTCTCAGTTGCTACACAACCCTCTCCGTGGGGATAACAAATGGGGCTTGCTGATGATTCTGTTTGCTGCTTAAGTGTCCCCATAAACCCGCTTCTCTACTGTTGGAAAACAGAATAGCATCTCAGAGGATTCTCTGGCTTCAGTTACTACACACATTTCAAATATGAGAGATTCAGCAGGGACAGCAAGATCTATCCATTGATTTGTAGGCAGTTCATGAGCAACCCTTTCCATACACGAACCTCCATCTCAGCCAGGAAGAGGTGTACCACCAGCAGGAGTCCTTGTTTTTTCTCTCCCATACCTGTTTCCACTGCTCTCACACTAACTTGGAGGATAAGTAAACAATAATTCTAACATTTTACCATTGAAAATACTAGATACTAACTTAGTCCCACCTCCTGAAACCTATGGAGAAGGGGAAACATTCTCTGAGTACCAGTACCCCCTTGTACCTTAGTTCTCCAGGTCAAAACCCCTCAACCCTTAGGAATACACTGGACAGTTTTTTCTTGTAGCCTACCAAGTTTTGAATGAACGTAAAGACAGGAAGTTAGGGGAAACAGTAATCACACTCTAACCACCAACTTTCATCTAATCTATAATAAATTATTAATCTAATTAATATTAGATGTTCAAAAAACAATGCCTTCTCCCTTAACCATTACCTGATATTCTCACAGGAGTAACTTGTCTAATTTATCTCAAATAGTACTTCCTTCTCAATAGCTACATACTTTCTAGATTTCATAATTAACAAAACTAAAAGTAACTTTTAAAAAGGGTCATCTGTATGGTATAAGATAGTGGTCCAGTTTCATTCTTTCAAATGAGGCTGTCCAATTTTCCCAATACCGTTTATTGAAGAGACTCTTTTTCCATTGTATATTCTTGGCTCCTTTGTTGTAAATTAATTGATACATATGCATGGGTTTATGTCTGGGATCTCTATTCTGATCCACTAATTGATGTGTCTGTTTTTATGCCAATACCATTCCTAATTACCATAGCTTTGTAATATAGTTTACAATCAGGGAGCATGATGTTCACAGCTTTGTTCTTCTTTCTCAAGATTACTTTAGTTATCTGAGATCTTTTGTGGTTCCATACAGATTTTAGGATTGTTTGTTCTATTTCTGTGAAAAATGTCATTGTAATTTTGATAGGGATTACATTGAATCCATATATTGCTTTGAGTAGTATGGACATTTGAACAACATTAGTTCTTCCAAATATGAGCACAAAATATCTTTCCGTTTACTTGTGTCTTCTGCAATTTCTTTCATATATTTCTTTCTTAAATTTATTATATTTTGTAGTTTTCAATATACAGGTCTTCCACATCCTTGGCTAAATTTATTCCTAGGTATTTTATCCATTTTGATGCAATTGCAAATGGGATTTTTTTTTAAGCTTCTCTTTTTGACAGTTCATTATTAGTGTATAGAAAAGCAACAGATTATTGTGTATTAATTTTGCATCCTGCACAGTCCCTTTGTCATGTAAGGCACCGTATTTATAGTTCCTGGGGATTAGGGCATAAACATCTTTAAGGGTTATTATATTGCTCACCACCATTGGTTTCTGAGCATTTCCCTTTCTCTCCTACTTTGGCTTTGCTCCCATGTAGAATCCCTGAAGCCTTTTTACCCTAAAGTGCTTTGCCTCCATTTTCTACAACCTTTCAGTAACCAAAGGCAGATATTTCCTTGGATGGTAGGCTTCTAGAGCGCTCCTCTATGCTCTCTTTGAAGTTGTTAGTTGCAGGAAGCAAACTCAGATGGAGATTTATGTGCAGGAGTTTTACTGGAAATGCTCTTGGGATGAACATGTGTACGTGGGGATGGGGTTGGGGGACAGCGAAGGAAGCAGGACTGTGCTGATGGGAGAAAATGAACTTTAATACAGTTATAACAAAGTTCTCAACCAATCCCACAGGGAGTCTGGACCAAGATGACCCTTGAGAATTGCCCTCCAATTGAGGTCCCTTGTATGGGGCTCCAACATCCTTGTCATAGGTGCAAGAAACTAGGGCATGGAGAAGTGAAGGAGGGGCAGGCATGACCTCAGGCTAGGCACAGAAATTCACCGAGAAATGTCTGTCCCCAACAATCCCAGTAAAAACTGTTTTGAGGAATGAGTGTTTTGCAGCTAAAGAGTAAGAAATTGGCCTTGAAATAGGAGAACAAAGATGACACTTGGGTCAGGAAAATAAGATCAAAGATTTGGGATCAAATGGAGGTGGGATAGTCTAGTATTTCCTATACCAATCACTTCTACTTCTTGTAGCTTGTATGCACAGGTGTATGGGAGATGTGGGGCTCAGCTATCAGGAAAAGAAAAGGGGTAGTGATCTCATTCCTGCCGCCTGCCACATTGATCCCCCCTCTCCCTGAATGGTTCCTGATCTTTTATCTTTAAACTAATAAGTCTGGGTACATGTTTATATATGTGTATTTTATGATAAACCATCAAAACTTCACATTTAATGTAGAAATGTTATCAAATATAAATGAACCATTTTTATGTGTGTACATATGCATATATATGTATTTACACATATGTGTGAGTATATACATATATATACATATATATACACAGGTATACATACACATGGAAACACACATATATTCAGAAATCTGTGTAAACAGCTAACCTTGCTTGATAAGTGTGTATAGTTTTTTGGGGTGTGGAGTGTCCTTGAAGCTGGTTTTGGGGTAACTAAAAGTCTAATCTGAAGTTGCTTTTGTTTAAAAAAAAGAAAAGAAAAGAACCCAGTTCTTTTGTAACTACTAGAATCAGCTCACAAAATTTATTTTTTATCTGTGTCCATAAAATTTAATAAATTTAATAATTTAAAAGATTTATAAAGGGAAAATTGTCCCTAACATGGTCTGGGACAGACTTTTTAATTCACAACCTTCTTCTGGGAAGAAATTAGCATTCTTGATAAACTGCTAAAGCAATTTTCAGATAAACTTTTAATGGTATTAAGACCTCTTCTGGGAAGCCAGCTGTCACCCCACTCAGCCAAATGATAGTCAAAGAGTTCAATGATCTTTCACCAGACATCTTTTTTTCCCTTTTTGTGTATGACACCTTACCACTCTTTCATATATGTTTGTATGTGTGTATGTGCGTGTGCGTGTGTATGTGTGTGTATGAAAAGAGAAAGCTAAAAGTTGTCCAATTTAGAATTTGTAATAATTTAAAAATAAAATTTGATTAGCATACATAACTAAATTTTCTGGGGAAAAAAGTTTCAAACAGGAAGTATTTCATTAATATTTGGTCCCATTTAGAAACATAAGAGCCCCTAAACATTTTAAACTACAGTTGTGAATTTAATACTTGATTTCATTTTTTAAATATTTACATTTAAATACCTTTAAATATTTACATTGTCCGAAAAAAATTTTAAGTATTTACAAAATTCCGTAAAATTACTAAATTAAATTTCAAAATAGAATAAACCTGTGCCAAAAGGCATTCTACTACTGTATATGAACTTACTGAGATTTTAAGTTAAGATCTCAAGATGAAATTGATTTCACAATTGCATATTTTAAACTTGAGTCACAAGTCTGACCCATCCTAATATACTAAATTCTCCACAACATTTCAGATATTTAAAATACCAAATGTGCACAATTTACTTAAGAAAGATGGCAAAATAATAATAATGTCATAGATGTGATTTTCTAAAACATTTTAATACTAATTTTAAACCTTCCCAAGTTTAAAAAAATGCTGCACATCATGAAACAATTATGTCACCCAACTCATTTTTGGTGGTTACCTTCCCATGAAATTTTTGGAATTGCTTTCACTTTCCTTGTTCTTAGAGACCAGAATATATTGACCAAAAAGCAATGGATCCTTATCTGGGATTCTGATGGATTTCCCATGTATATAAAGAGGATCCAACAGTCTTCCTAACTTAAAATGTGTAGACATTTGGACCATTTTCTTAGACTTAAGTCTCATCATTATCAAATTTTCAAATGAAACAAGGTCTGTAATCCACACCAAGGAATTAAATTTGACTTTGCATTTCTTTCTATGGACACGTGTCTCCATTCAAGGTCTAAAGACCCATGAGCTTGAAGGATTTCACATTATCTTAGTACTCTATAAACTGAGGAGATATGAAAATTATATCAAACTAATTCCATATGTCTCTCCTGGCTGTGTGTTATTATTCAACCGTAATTTCCAAGGTCATTCTGTGAACGTTATCCTTTCCCCTAAGCTCTTCAACTTCTTGCTTCCCTTCTCTGAGAACAATTTCATCAAACCTTATTTTCCTCAATACAAAATAAGAATAATAAGATACAACTCACAAGTTTGTTGTGAACACTAAATTAGATAATATATGCAAAATTTCTTTGTAATAAAATTAGTGTTGCTGTGATTTTTTTTTTTTTTACTACAACTACTAATACCTTGTATTGAGTTTTCACTATAGGGCAGATCCCACAAGAGGGATTTAATATTATCTATTTAAAACTCTAAACAATGCTAGGTGATGACTAATAGTAATCTCCACTTCAGAACCAGGGCTTCAAGACCACAAGTTATTACTTAGTTATATAACATATTGCTAAATTATGCCCATAGTTATGTTGCTAATGCTTGTGGAGCTAGAATTTAAAGCCAGATATGATGGATTACAAGGGTTGTTTTTTAAACCTCTATTCTAAATACTCTAGGCAACCAAGAAAGAGGTGATCAGTGTAAAGTGTACTATCCAGATCTTGTTACACAGGTGGTCCACTACTTCTTTCACCATCCTTTTTTTATCTCCACCAATGACCTTTTATTTCTGTTTTACTATTTCATCTTTGCAGAGTTTATATTACCAAGTATACAATAAGCTGTTTGAAGCACCGTTTGGAGTTCCTTGGTGAATGCCACATCACTCCTTATATGTGGAAGGTGCTACAAAAAGAGTTGTTGAATGAATGGGGCAAAGCGTTGGAAAAAAAAAAAGGAACACATTTGTTATTTAGTATAATACTTAGAAGAGATATTTTCTTGGCGGGGGAGAAGAAAATGAACCCTTTAAAATGTATATTTTTTAGTTCTTCTATGCATTAGGCATTAGTTCTGTAATACACTAGAAATAAAGTAACACACACTTTATTTCATTCAAGCTTTTTAATAACCTGCCAAGATTTGTTGCACAACCGCTATCTATTACTATTGTTGTGGAGACACTAAAGAAGTTAAGGAACTTGTCAAAGGACAAAGATCAAATGTTAGGAACAGATTTTGGAGCCTAGTGGGTCTGATTTCAGTAATAAAAGGAAAGAGCCTTTCTTTTGATCATAAAGTGAGTACTGAAAGCTGCTTATTGTTGAAATTATTTCCTATCAAAATGCTGAGCATTCTTAATAGAACCTTTTAAACAAATTTCCTGTATTCTTCAACTAAATTGATTTAAAGGTAATACTCCTCATATTGGGCCAGTCATTTAAGAAAATGTAAACAAATGCCAAATTGATCTCCATGTCCTCCCACCCACTTCTTAAAATATTTTTACTGAAGTGTAATTGATTAACAATATTGTGCCAATCTCTGCTGTACAGCAAAGTGACTCAGTTATACACATATAGACATTCATTTTTTAATATTCTTTTCCATGATGGTTTATCCCAGGAGATTGGATATAGTTCCCTGTGCTGTACAGTAGGACCTTGTTGTTTATCCATACTAAATGTAATAGTTTGCATCTACTAACCCCAAACTCCCAGTCCAACCCTCTCCCTCCTTTCCTCCCCCTTGGCAACCACAAGTCTGTTCTCTGTGTCTGTCTGTTTCTGTTTTGTAGATAAGTTCATTTGTGCCATATTTTAGATTCCACATATAAGTAATATCATATGATATTTGTCTTTCTCTGTCTGACTTACTTCACTTAGTATGATAATCTCTGGTTGCATCCATGTTGTCAAAAATGTCATTATTTCATTCTTTTTTGTGGTTGATTAGTATTTCATTGTGCATATGTACCACATCTTCTTTATTCATTCCTCTGTCAATGGACATTTAGGTTTCCACCCCACTTTTTTATACACCCCTTACCCTCCAAACACCTAAGGGCTTTTTATCACCCAGTGCATCCACACAACTTTCCTGTGCTACCTCTCCTATCCTTACACAAGTCTACAGTGAAACTCTGACATCTCGCTCTCAACATGGTTGAAATTAAGTTTACTGTCTTTCCAACTGCCCCAAATAAACCTTGTCTCTGCTCTTCCTCTTTTGTCCTCTATGTCATATAACAGCATTACCAGCTATTCATTTGACTGTTCCTCAAGCCTCAAGGGGCCTGTGGGGCCATGGCCCCACATCTAATCAATCACCAAATTTTACTGTTACTATCTCCTACTACCTCTAGAATTCTTTTTTCATTTTATTCCACTCCCATTGTCAGAATCATAGTTTAGTAGATATCTTTCTTTTTTGCCTTGGATTCATGAAAACAAACCTCTTATATATTTCCCCATCTTGAGGTACATCCTACCTTTTGAGTTCTCTACACTATAGCCAAAAATATAACAGGCAAATAGGTTCTATTTAGATCCCTTTTTAAAATGTCACTATTTCCAGGAATTTGGGGACAGAATACATATCTGATTCTGAAACCTTTTCAGGCCTCATTTTTTTTTTTTTTTTTTTTTTTTTTTGTGGTACGCGGGCCTCTCACCGTTGTGGCCTCTCCCGTTGAGGAGCACAGGCTCCGGACACGCAGGCTCAGCGGCCATGGCTCACAGGCCCAGCCGCTCCGCGGCATGTGGGATCTTCCCAGACTGGGGCACGAACCCGTGTCCCCTGCATCGGCAGGCGGACTCTCAACCACTGCGCCACCAGGGAAGCCCATGACCTCATATTTCATCATTCATTTGTTCCTCCAAACTGCTCTTCTAGAATTAACTGTGCTTTCTCTTGATTTGTGCTATCTGCCATTCTCTGCTTAGAAGACATTCCTTATGCCTTGTCCCCTGATTACATTCTACTCTTCCTTCAAGTCTCGGCTGAGTCTTACTTAACTTGCTAGTGAAACTGTTGCTGATGGGTATCATCCTTACATCCCATAGCAGGGAAACATGAGCTATCTAAATATTCTCAGCAAAATTAAGTTCTTCTTTATCTGTGTTTCCATTGCAGTTTTGTACTTCCCTGTTTTCACCCCTATCTATTGTATTGGTCCTCATGTACTAAGTATTGGACAGAGATCTGGAACATAGTAGGCATTCACAGAACCCTTGTTCACTTGAAATATTAGATATACTCATAATATTTATTATTAATTTAATGTAGGAAACTTCATATAACTGAGACACAAATTTTTGACATAATGCTATACATTTTAGTTTTCTTCTATTTTGAGCTCTTTTTAGAACATAGCTGAGCATTCTATTGGATGACTCTTTGGGTCAATTTTATTAATTTAATTAATTAAGTGGGATACTGAAATTTAGATTAAAGAGGAAATATTAAAGTTAACGATAACAGAGACAGAGTTATAAAACAATGAAGTTTGTATAAGTGAGGGAACATAAAATGCTCAGTCAGATTAAAAAAATAAAAAGTTCAATTTTTTGATATTATGGCATGTGTCTTTCACTGAATTTAACATATTTTCTAAGAAAACAAAAGTCACGTAAGTTCACTGAATTTGTATTGACTGGTTGGGATACATTTGATAAAAAACATAAATATTCTGCAAGACTTTTGGTGGGTAACATAGGTTTAGGTACTGTTTTGACCAGTTAAGTAATAAGAGGGGTTTTGTTTTTTTGTTTTTTGGGTTTTTTTGCTTTTGGTTTGTTTTGTTTTGTTTTTATCGTGCACCAAACTTTCACTCAATATTGGTGACACATTTTATTTACATGCCCCACAATCTGCACAAATGACTCAGTTATAGATCAGTAATTCATGTTTTTTTATTCTTCAATTTTATTACCTAAACTTACTCTTCTAAGCATCGTTTTATGTTTCTAGTTAAATATAAGTGAAAATTGATTGGAGTATTTCTCAATGGAATTTTATCTTTATTTCATCATAATTGCTTCATATTTGAATAATGACAGATGAACTGCCTCATTCAATTGCAGTTTTAAGTCTTTGAAGTCACAATAACAGCATAGGATTTAAATCCTCAAGCCATTATTATAGCAGAAAAGACATTGTTGAAAATGAAAACTTATGATGCTATAATTTGATGGGGGAAAAAAGACTCCAATAGTTAAAACATATTATTTCCTGGACAATTTCTAACCTAAGACATTATGACACAAGAGTGAACTGGACAGTTACACGGTGGTACCACCCTCCTAAATTACTTCTAGAGCAATATTTTATAATTATTGAGCAAAAATTCACATAGCAAGTAAATGGCACTAAAATTATTTTGCTTTAGGATGAAACGTTATCTCAGTGGCATTTATAATTCTATTCAGCAACAATTCAGTATTTCACCAATAGAGAGTTCATCAGAACTTTTTCTTTTTTTCTCTGACATTTGCATCAACAGCTGAGTACTTGTTAATACTCCAAGGTATGCATTCCAAAGTTCTCTTTGGCTTTGTATTCAGTTTTAAGTAATGAATCAAATACTATGCAAAGGCTAAAAGAAAAAAAAAAGATCCTGCATTTAAAATTTTATTAAATATGGCTAATACGTTTTGCAGTGGCTGATTTATACATACAACACTTTCATTTTTTGACTAAGACACTATATTTCTACCAATGTGGCATCAAAAGATTTTCAGGACCTCAGTAAGCAAAGTAAATAGAATAAATAAAACCTATGTAACACATACTTAACATAATTCAGAGTACATAAAATTACACACATAAGAGGGAATATTTGTGAATGATTACAGTGAATAACATGAACATGAAAATGGCTCCCATTTGAAATTACAGAAAGACCCCTTTTTACTAGGGATTTTCTTCAGCCATTTATCAAAGCAAATTGATACTCCTAGTAACTCAATACCTTTCTTTAAGAATGAAATTATATAGAATAAAATTAATTATGTGTTATAAAAATTATATTTTATACTAACACTAAATTTTGTGAAGTTACAAAACCCAGTAAATATCAGCTTCTTGTCCAATAGGAAGAACATCATTAGATATTTCTTCTATTAAAGATCATAGATCATAGAACACTATGAATGAAGCACCTCAGAGTCAGGCAAAACCCTGCTATTTCTCTAATTGCATAGATGTTTTCCGTGCTAGTAGAATCTGTTTAAATTCTAAAACTCTGCTTGTTTACATTTTAATACTGTTTAACTACTGGGATGTCCTATGTCATTTGAGCTCTAGGGGAAAAGTGAGATTGAATGTTCTATCTATGCACCCAAATTCTCCTTATGTTGCAGACTATTAAATAGATCACCAAGGACTTTTGGATCTTGAGGATGAGTCTACAATTTAAGAAAAAGATATTTTATAGCATACCATGACAAAACCTATATGCATAAAAACTTCACTGACTACTATTTTCAGAAAATACTTTTACAGTTCATTTCATCCTCTCCCTTCATCCTGTCCCTCTTCAATAGTTTTAGATTCCTGCCTGCCTTGAGGAGAGCTTATTTTGGTACATTATCTTTGAATTGAGTTTGATCTAGCTTCTTCAAATTGATCAATTAATTCTAATCACCTATCTCGATTTACTGTGATTCAAATCTCCATGTGCCAACTTATCTGAGTTTCTTTCTCTAAAACAGATCAGGCATTTAGGAGTAAATGCTGGCAGCAAACGTTGGGGTCTAGAGTTGGCAAGAGGGAAGATGAAGAATTGTATGGAAACATACAAAAGCTCATTTGCCTCTCTGTGCCTTAATGCACACAAGGATCTGGTTTCACAGATCTAGGAAAACGTTATAAAGAAAACTATTCCTGGGACTTCCCTGGTGGCGCAGTGGTTAAGAATCTGCCTGCCAATGCAGGGTACACGGGTTCGAGCCCTGGTCCGAGAAGATCCCACATGTCGCAGAGCAACTAAGCCCGTGTGCCACAACTACTGAGCCTGCCCTCTAGAGCCCGTGAGCCACAACTACTGAGCCTGCATGCCACAACTAATGAATCCCGCGTGCCTAGAGCCCATGCTATGCAAAAAGAGAAGCTCCCTCTCTCTGTGACTGGAGGAAGCCTGCATGCAGCAACAAAGACCCAAAGCAGCCATAAATAAATAAATAAATATTTAAAAAACAAAAAAACTATCCCCACGGCACATTCACAACTTACTTTCTGAACCGAACTCAGATTCTGGACACTTTATTTCCTGTCTTTCAACTCTGGTGCATATGCCTTTACATTTCTAAAACCCTTCATTGATAAACCTTGACCACAGTGCTCCAGAACTAAAATAATGCTCCTTTTCCCCACTCCCTTCTAGATCTGCCCCTAACACTTGCAGAACCCAGGGCAGAATGACAAATAGCAACTAAATATTTCAAAGTTGCAAAATACATTGTTAATAAGCTGTGGAATAAAACCAAGTTCTATCTTTCTACCTTGACATATATTCCCTTATAATGTCCTGGAAAACCAGATTCGAAGTTAGAATTCTTGTGCTCCTTAGCGTTCCCCCTTAAATGAAGGTGAAAGGAAGCCAAACCCCTGCCCTTAGTCATCAGTTTGAGCCCTGTTCTCCCTTTCCACGCTGGGCTCTAGTCTGAAGCGGAAGGAACTTTACTCCCATGCATGTGTGGCTTCATCTAAACCCTCCCCCAAAACAGCTCTTCCTTAGCCAAGCCTGAGGGTTAGTGGTGCACACAACTGGCCGTGTGGCCTATTCTTGGATAAATGGAAGCAGGGAAGAGGCTTTCATAAGGTCTGGAAGCAGGTTCAGAGCTCTTTGGGCAGGAAATTCCCTGATTTTTGATATCTGTAGATATCTAGGGGTTCAGAGACACTGATTCAAACTGGGTACATGCCTCTGGTCCTATGGATTTCCTCACTCGTGGGGAGGAACTGCTGGAAGAGAATCAGAGTAGGGACCTCTGAAATGTGGATCTCATCTCAAGGCAGGGGCTCTCTCGTCTCAGTCACATGTTAGAGAAGAAGCAAACTAAGGTCATTCATATTATTATGAGAATGGTCAATGATATTAATCTTTAAGTAAGGCTGAAATGGCCCCCTAATTCTGGAACCAATGAGGTCACCAACTTTGAATTTTAAAGATCCATTTGCAATGTGGTTTTTTGAAACTTGGAGTTCTGTTGTCAGATGGGTCAGCCAAAGCCTACTTAGATTACAATATAGTTAAATGCTATTGAAAAAAAAAATGAGAGATAACACTATATCTTGCAACATTGGTTAATTAAATTACATATAAAAACATAAAACAAAGGAAAATAAACCCTGAAGTCTTTGTTTCCTATAATTCTTCATACAATTTGAAATCTCTCAGTAGTAACTTTTTATCGTATCTATAGTTGCCAATATCCTGGGACCATTTATATCAGAGTCTCCTAAACTAAACTAACATTGAGATTCAAGGAGAGAACTTAAAGAGCACAGTGTTGGCCTTATATTGTTCTGTCAGTTTGAACCTGGAGCACTGCCTTTGGTTATGGCTGGCACCCAGCCAGTACGGATGTAAGGCTATATCTGATATTTATGGTCAATAGTCATCTAGTCAGTGTATATGCCTTATTACTGTTTAAATATTTTATATATTATCCTTGTTTTTTGGACCTGTTCCTTGTCTTTGGGGCAAATTAAGTAAATAAATTACCTGAAATGTAATCTCAAACAAGCTGTATGCCAGAAATTAAGAAATGTATTTTAAACACAGTAAAACCTTGCAATAAATCAGAATCAGATATAATAAGAATGCTATCGGCCCTCCATTATTCAACATTTCATTAGAAAGGGAGCTTTTTTTCATCTTTTGAGGAGAGTAGGCAGAGAGCACACAGAGGCAGCCCTGACTCAGGAGACAAGATGTATTCTGCATTTCCAGTAATTTTTCTGCCCAAATCTTACCAGATTTGTCTGACTGAATTAAAGCAGCCTCCAACTAACTATAGAACCATGTGACTGAGATTTCTGAATTTACTGTCTCCATACAAAAGTCCCAGGCAGCCACAAAACTCAGAATGGTCCTCGGTTATATTTAAAGTAAACAGGTGCCACAAGGTGGCACCAAACCATGGATGAAACCAATACTAATCAGCTAGCTGGACGACAGGCTAGCCCCTGTCATTTAATTAACCTCATAACAATACAATCCTAGGTTTTACATGATTTATTATTCCTTGGATTTTTTTTATTATTGCTTGGATCCCATTTATCTTGACTTAAAGGAATTTTACTCTACAGGTAAGTAAAACAAAGAGAGGAGATAGAGACATCAGTCAATCTGTAAAGACAAACAGAAACGTTTTCCATAATAAGAGTTGGGACAGACACAGAAACTTTGAGTTTGGATAGCAGAATGTCTACCAACTGTGAAGGATGCCTATATGCAATTCTACAAACTGGAGAAGGACTCAGTTACATCTTCCCACATCGGCAGCATTTTCTTACTGTGTGACATTGTCCTGTATCAGCCAGTATCCCAAGAAGTATTTCCCTGAATTAAGTGGCATAATAAAAGTAGCTACAATCTATTCACCAGAATGTTTGTTAGTACAGTTTGTATAACAAACCTTTGATGGCTCCCCTCTGATTTAAGAATACAGGATGAGCAAACTGGACCCTGGCCTTCCTTTGATTCCTTGATATGTGTATGTGTGTGTTTACACACACACACACACACACACACACACACACACACACACATGCTCTAGCTAGACCCACAGAACTATTTTTCATTAATTATGTAGTACATACTTAATTGTTTAGAGCTGAAGATAGAGTATCTTGTTAGATTTTACATCTTGCTAAATTTTGTGACCTGTATAGTAAAAAATAAAATCAATCATATTAATCATTTAAAACACACCTTAGCTAAACTCTGATTTTAAAGACTAGAAACAATTATTTATTCAATGACCATTTTCCCTTTCTTCCTAATAAACAGAACACTAATTTTCTTTTAGGCTGTCATGTGTCCAGCTAAAAGATTACATTTATAAACTTTTTTTTTTTTTTTCCATCCAGTAGTGGCCAAAAAGCTATAAGCAAAATGGTCGGTGGAACATTTGGGAGAGTGCTTTCTTGCTCATGGAACTCAGACATGAAGGCAGGAGCTAATAAGACAGCCATCTTAAGACTATAAGGGCAAAGCTAAAAGTGCCACAGGTTTCTAGACCTTGACCACCCAAGCCACTGAATCAGGGCTAGAAACTGCCTACTTCTAGATTTCTCATTATGTGAGAAATTAACTGTTCTGTGTCCAAGCCACTGCCATTTTTTTTAATATGTAACTGAATCTAATCCCAACTGATATAGCGGGTAAATAGCAATCATCTTTTACCTGTCTTGAACATACAGGTGCTCTAAAACTCAACATGAAGCCCATACTCAATAATAATAATAATAAATGTTTATTGAAATGTATCAAACTAACATTCTGCATAGCTTTTACTATTTATAAACTGAGTTCACAAGCACTATCTTATTTGAGCATTGCAAAACTTCAAGTAATTCAGTCATTATTTATTAGGCATTTACCATATGCCAGGCACTGAACCAGGTGCTGGAGGTACATATTGTAAGCAACACAAAACCTTATTTGAACAAATAGAGCTCATATTCTTGAAGAAGGTAAAATGAAAAAATAGAATTTTTTTAAAAATTCAGTACAATAAAAAAGAAATAGGGGGCCAAGATAAAACTATGGAACAGAATGGGGTGCTTCATACATAGGTCAACAGAGAGATGGCATTTTAAGCTGACATCTGTAGAAACTAGCTATGGGAACAATGGGAGGTGGGCATGAGGAGTGGGTGCAGAGCCTCTGAGGCAGAACAGACAGATAGAATGAAGGTCATCAAAAAGAAAGAACCTTGAACATTCAAGGAACTGGAAGATTAGTGGGGATAAAGTAATGCACAGAAGAGGAGTGCCTAACATGTCATAAATTCTTAAGAAACAGTTGTTGAAAACTACAGTGAAATAATTCTATGAATAAAATAAATTAATTATAACTAGGACTGAACTAAAATATAAAAAAACAACTTATGCTAAAATAGCTCAATTTTTAAACCTGAATCTGTAACTTATGGTTTACCAACAATACTCTCCTTATTATAAACTAAAACATTGTAAATAGATAACAGTAGAAGAGCTCATTGATAACACTGATATATTCTTTTTTTTTTTTTTTTTTTTTTTGCGGTACACGGGCCTCTCACTGTTGTGGCCTCTCCTGTTGCGGAGCACAGGCTCCGGACGCACAGGCTCAGTGGCCATGGCTCACGGGCCTAACCGCTCCGCGGCATGTGGGATCTTCCGGGACCGGAGCATGAACCCGCGTCCCCTGCATCGGCAGGTGGACTCTCAACCACTGCGCCACCAGGGAAGCCCTACACTGATATATTCTTAAACTTGCAATGTTTTTTCGTAGTTCAATTCACTTTTCGAGTATTCTTAATATTAATTCATTTATTAGAGTGTCCATAAACTTATTAGAATCAATAAATGAGATTGAAAGGCATTAGAGTAATGGAAGTAATCAAGTTAATTTTCAACATTTTCTTCACTTTGCACTATGCTCTACGTATGGTCATGCCCCATCAGATACTAAAAAGGTTTGTTTGTTGTAAAGTAAAGTTTGTTGAAGAGGGTAGGGGAAATTTCTTGAGAAATAAAGATGTCAACTGCCTTCATTCTAAAAGTATCTACTTCTACTTGATCAGACATATAGAGAGTAAAATTTCTAAATACTTGATTTGATATTTGAGGTTAAAATGAACAGAACCTTTCATCTAAAACAGAGTTACTCCTTATATGTCATTTTGGTGATTATTTTAACTTACAGGTTTTAGATTATCCTAATATTTTTAATTTACCCAAGATATACATGAACTTGAAGAGAAAACATAGTCACGACTACATCTTTACTTTGCCCAGTTTTTACAACTGTATGTTTATAACCAAATTTTAATGAGGAGGTTGTTAATTCTTCATCTTCTGAGTATTACTGAGCTATAGTTTATTTCATAATATCTGCAGATTATTTTTGAATGTATAAGAAAGTTAATATATTATAGCTCAAGCATGATAATGAATATTACTATATTGAATGAATCTGAGTATGCTGAGATAAAATTGCATGTCCTAGGATTTTTTTTTTTAGTGGAGATTTTCTGTACCCATGTCTAGAAACTATGATTAAGTAAGTCATTGGATAAACACTGAAATATTTATTTTTAAAAATCCTAATCATTATGGTGCAGAAATTTTGACCAGCTTTTGGGGAAAATAAACAAGCAAGCAAGCATGCCCTCACTCTTCTAGTTAGCCAGTAAAGGTTTTCCACAGAATTAACCAGAGGAAGAAGATAGTATTGTTTCCCAAGAGCAATAGTACAGGTTTTGTCCATTGTGTGGACAAATAAATATATATTTTAATTTTAACTAAGTGAGTATATCCTGAGAGTGAAAATGTAACCTGGCTGAAGAGTCATTTTAGGATTGTTTTTTAAACTGGAAACTTTTCCCCGCTAGCTGAGGAAATAAATTATTTCTCCTAATTTCCTGATTTAGTTATAGTCATAGTGTACATAAAAACAGATTTGATTTTCTTGGAATCAAACATAAAATGAAAGCCAAGGCCTTATCACTGAAACAAGACAGCAGTTTTGCAGAGCTGTGTACATCCTTTGAACTCAGATGACATTGTCTCAGAGGAAAAGATGTTTGATGAGTTTTTTACACTTTAAAGCTCTTTCTAAGGAAAATGAGCTGGGGATCTCTTTTGGTAGAAATGAAGGGGGTGGATCATTTTGTCTTCAAAAGATGAGGGAAAAAGTGTCATTTTCTATTTCCCTTAAGTATCATTCTTTCAAATGCTTGTGTGACAAGAGGTTCAACAGGCTTAGATTTGGGGTTTTAGTTTTCCAGAAATGCATGTAGGACTTAAATGGCCCTGCACATCAAAAGGAGAGAGAGAGAGAGAAAAAAATCCCCTAGAAAAAAGAAAATAGTGCAGAAAACTCTTGAAAAATATAGTTCATAAAACTGCTACAATCAATTCAATATCCTACAATTTAAAAGGAAATTAACACTTGAAACTCAAAACTGAATTAACTAACATTTTGTACATCTAACTCAAGTTGTCAAATGATAAACCAAGTGAGAAATGGTCTTCAGAGATAGAAACTTATAAATGCATTGGTTCATTTAACAAATATATATCATGAGCCAAGTTCTGTAATAGGTGCTATTTTCATATACAGAGGATGAGGTTAGGTTGAGTAAACAAAGAATAATGAGAAATAAGGTGATATAGAGTGGAAGGAGGGATGAAAGTATGAAATGAACGGAGACTGAAATGATGAACAGTGCAAGGAAGAAAAGCCAAAACTGGAAATATTGATGTGTTGAGAATTGTGAAGGGTCTGAGATTTTGTACTACTTACAAGCTCACAAATCAGTCTGCTGCAGTTTCACAGATGGTAAAACACAGAAGATTCCTGGGTCAAAGACAAAGAACTTTTACTCACTGCACAGCAAGCAGCCTGTGTTTCATGTCCACATCAGTTTCCCTTGCTCTGCAGATCCCCTGAAGACAATATGCAGAGAGGCTCACCTGGATAAAGTACACACAGTGGGTTTGCATCACAGCTAGGGGAACTTAAAATGTAAAACTCTGAATAGTATAAAGGCAAACCTACTCAGTGAACCTTTGCCCCAAAGGGAGATATAATCTTCATTATCCTGAGCAATGAACAAAACTCTGCTGCTCCAGGGCTTCCCTGGTGGCGCAGTGGTTGAGAGTCCGCCTGCCGATGCAGGGGACACGGGTCCGTGCCCCAGTCCGGGAAGATCCCACATGCTGTGGAGCGGCTGGGCCCGTGAGCCATGGCCGCTGAGCCTGCGCGTCCGGATCCTGTGCTCCGCAGCGGGAGAGGCCACAACAGTGGGAGGCCCTCGTACCGCAAAAAAAAAAAAAAAAAAAAAAAAAACAAAAAAAAAAACACTCCGCTACTCCAGAGGAAGATATCACACCTTCCAAATCTGTGTGCTATACAAAATTCTTAAACAGACCCATTAGTGCCTCTAGTTTATAGATGGCCAGAAACACAAGAGATCCATAGAAAATTGTCTCCCAAGAGGATGCAGAAAGTACAGGAGAGTTTCAACTAGCATTCTGTAACATTGGGCCATCATTGTGCCATATGATCTTTTAAAACTCTACTCAGCTGAGTCAGTCCTGAACAAAGCAACCGTAAATGTCTTGCTCGCTTATAACACATACAGATGTATACGGCCCATGACAAAGTTATAAAGACATAGTTTTCAGCTATTTTTACCATACATGTTTTAAAAGTGATTTTAAAGGATCCTAATTAAATATTTTTATTTATTCTTATTGTTGGTTTTTTAATTATTTCTATCTATCTATCTATCTATTTATTTATTTATTTATGTATTTGGCTGTGTTGGGTCTTCAATGCTGTGCATGGGCTTTCTCTAGTTGCAGTGAGCGGGGGCTACTCTTCATTACGGCGTGCGGGCTTCTCTTGTTGCAGAGCATGGGCTCTAGGCACGTAGGCTCAGTAGTTGTGGCTTAGTTGCTCCGTGGCATGTGGGATCTTCCTTGACCAGGGACTGAACCTGTGTCCCCTGCATTGACAGGCAGATTCTTAACCACTGCACTACCAGGGAAGTCCTGTTGTCACTGCTTTTAGTGTAAAATCTATCGTTGTGGTGTTTGCCAAGTCTAGCAGCTTTAAGCTGTTTTTTATAATTTTCTCCGTGTCCTAATCACGCTCATTTCTGGCCGTGAACAAAAACAAGGCACTTCAGCCTCATTATTATGTTCTTTCACAGAGGCAATAACAGTACATTTGAACCTAACAAGACAGAAATGCTTTTATTGTGTGTCAGCATGGATCACAGTAGTGCTTTATTGTAATCTAAAATCTTGAAATAGTAACCTAAACTCTGTCTCTGACCATTTATGTAACCTGGAGAGAGAGGTGACCAAGATGGCCGAGTGGGGAGAAACTGAACTCACTTCCTCCTGTTGACACACCAAAATTACAACTACTTACAGAGCAACTATCTATGAGAATGACCTGAAGGTTAGCAGAAAGAATTTTCCACAACTAAAGACATAAAGAAAGAACCACAGCAAGAAGAGTATAAGGGGCAAAGATGTAGTATAGTCAGGACCCACACCCCTGGTTGGCAACCCACAAACAAAAGAAATATCACAATCATACAGGTCCTCCCCAAGGATTGAGGGGCCTGAGTCCCATATTGGGTTACCCAGCCCAAAGGTGCTGCACCAGGAAGATGAGCCTCCAGAACATCTGGCTTTGAAAACCAGTGAGGCTTATGTTCAGGAGAGCTGGAGGACTATATAAAACAGAGACTCCATTCTTAAAGGGTGTATGAAAATCTCATAAGCTGTGAGTCCCAGTGCGTGGACAGCAGTTAGAAAGAGGTCTCCACCTGATGATCTCAGAGAGCCTCCTGGAGAGGCAGAAGGCAACTGGGACTCCCTGTAAGGACAGAGACACTGGTAGCAGCCTTTTTAGGAGATCATTCTACCATAATAACACCGGCACTGATAAGTACCATTTTGGAATCCTCCCTCTAGCCTATTATACTGCCTGGGATACAGCCGTACCATGCAGCAGACTGGCACTAGGCCTGTGTCCCGCCCTGGCCACACAGACAACCCTGCAGGGACCAGCTCCCATCCTCCTGTGGGCCAGCACCAGTCCTGCAACCTCCCTGGACCACACAGACAGCTGGCTGGTACTAGACCCAAGCCACCCCAGGCTATGCAGTCAATTGCAAGGGAAACCTAGCCCACCTTCCAGCAGCCCAGAGCCACCACACAAGGCAGGGCCTCACAGCCAACTGGACTGGGGGCCAGCCCACCTACTAGTATGCCCACAGTAGTCGACCCCACCACAGCAGGAGCACATGCAGCCCACACAGGGCATAGCCCTAGAACATAGAGCTCTGGCAATCAGAGGGGTGTGTGCTGCTGAGCCCCATGATCTAGAAGACAAAGTAGTGGAAATCTCCTAATCTGTGCAGAAAAAAGAAAAAAAAAAGAATTTTAAAATATGAGGATAATTTAAAAGACCACTGGACAACATCAAGCTTACTAACATTTGTATTATAAGGGTCCCAGAAGGAGAAGAGGGAAAGAAAGGAGCAGAGAACTTATTTGAAGAAATAATAGATTAACACCTTCTTAAGCTGCAGAAAGAAACAGACATCCAAATCCAGGAAGCACAGCATCCCAAACAAGATGAACCCAAAGAGATCCACACAAAAACACTTTATAACTAAAATGTCAAAAATTAAAGATAAAGAGAAAACTTTAAAAGCAGAAAGAGAAAAGCAAAGAAGCTATATACAAAGGAACTCCCATAAGACTACCAGCTGACTTTTTAGCAGAAATCTTGCAGGCCAGAAGGGAGTGGCACAATATATTTAAAGTGATGAAAGTAAAAAAAAAAACAAAAAAACCCTACACCCAATAATACTCCACCCAGCAAGGCTATCATACAGATCTGAAGAAGAGATAAAGAGTTTCACAGACAAGCAAAAGTAAAAAGAGTTCAGCACTAGAAAACTGACTTTAGAAAAAATGTTTAGAAGACATACATGTAGGATCTGAAAACATAAAACTCCTCAAAGAAAACATACATAGTCTGCTTTTTGACATCAGTGCTAGCAATATATATATATATATATATATATATATATATTTTGATCTGTTTCTTCAGGCAAGGGAAGCAAAAGCAAAAATAAACAAACTGGGACTACTAAATCAAACTGAAAAGCTTCTGCACAGCAAAGGAAAGATCAACAAAATGAAAAGGCAACCTACTGAATGGCAGAATTATTTGCAAATGATATACCTGATAAAGAGTTAATAAGGCCAACAGACACAGGAAAAGATGCTCAACATCCCAAATCATCAGGGAAATGCAAATCAATACCACAGTGAGATACCATCTCATGCCTGTCAAAATGGCTATCATGAAAAAGACAACAAATACAAGTGTTGGTGAGGATATGGAGATTGCACTTACCCTGTTGGTGGGACTGTAAATTGGTTTAGTCATTATGGAAAGCTGCATGGAGTTTCTTCAAAAAAAAAAAAAAAGGCCTACCATATGATTCAACAATTTCACTTCAGGTTATTTATCTGAAGAAAATGAAAACAATAATTAGGAAAGAGATGCAGCCCTATGTTCATTGCAGCATTATTTACAATAGCCAAGATATGGAAGCAACCTAAGTGGTCATCAATAGATGAATGGATAAAGAAGTGGTATACATACACAATGGAATATTACTCAGCCATAAAGAAAAATGAAACCTTGCCATTTGTGACAACATGATGGATCTAAAGCATATAATGTTAAGTGAAGTAAGTCAAACTGAGAAAGATAAATACTGTATGTTATCACATATGCGGAATCTAAAAAAACTAAACAAGGAAAATGAAATGAAAACAGATTTATAGATGCAGAGAACAAAGGGGTGGCTGCCAAAGGTGAGGGTGTAGGGGTTTGAAACAGATGAAGGGGATTAAGATGTACAAACGTCCAGTTATAAAATAAATAAGCTATGGGAATGTAATATACAGCATAAAGAATATGGTCAATAATACTGTAATAACTTTGTATGGGGACAGATGTTTACTAGACTTATTGAGACGATCATTTCATAATGTATGCAAATGTCAAATCATTATGTAGTACACCTTAAACTAACATAATAGTGTATGTCTACTATATTTCAATTTTTAAAAAAAACAATAATTTGAGAAGATAGATGCAGCCCATGTTCATTGCAGGATAGCTTCAATTATATGTGATAAATTATTTAATAACCGATTCTGAAAACTTTAGGCCCAAGTTATAGCAATTGCCAATTTCTGTGGTAAATACCTCTATTATGGCCAATTTCAAATTACCAACGTGATGTCACTGAACACAGGGTTGAGAAGATAGGTCATATTTGAATCTTGTAAGGTGGCTTAAGCCTGCTCCAGCACACTAGTGGATAGCTCCATCTATCACTTATAATTTCCATTTGTAATATAGCTCACTGGAAAATTGGAAGGCTACCATTCAATTTGTAGTTGGCAAAATAAAATTTATACTCAGGTATGATAAGGGCCAAGTCATCACAGAGAGATTAGAGTCCTCTCCTACTTGTGAATATGGGATTTATACATTACCTTATTTACCAAAATAGAGAACACAGCTTCATCAACCAATAGCTTTCTCCACCTGCACACATGCCCATCCTGATACCTCACCAGCATGTTTCTTCAAAATTCGGCTCTGAAAAGTCTCAGCTCATGCAAGTCATACCTGAACCTACCTCTCATCACAATCCACCATCCTCTATTCTTCATTTCCATTACATCCTCAAATCTTTTTGTCAAGTCAAGGAAATTCTCAGGCTTTACCTCATTATATTTTGTTCTCCCCTATTTTCTGTATTCCTTTCCTCTGGTACTCCTTTGAGATGCATTCTGTCCTTATACGTTTTATTTATTCTTTCATATTTTACATCTTTTCAGTACACTTGCCACATGCTAGGATTTTCTTCAAGTCTATCTTCAAGTTTACTATTTTTTTCTGCACCTGTCATTTATTTTAATATGCCTTTTGAGTTTTTAATCTTACTTTTTTTTGTCTTAGCGCCAAATTTTTCTTGAGAAACAGAGAGTGGAAAACTACAGTTTTTGGCTGAGAGTTCAAGATAATTGGTATTTATTACAACACAATTGGCATAAAGTGATAAAGTGGAATTGTCAGACATTTTACATCTGCATTATTTTTAGAAATTAAAAGAAAAAGCTTACCACCTACATTGCTATCAATGTTTCAGTATTTGCCATCTATCCATTAGAAAGTAGATATATATTTTAAGGTTATTTCAGTTTTAAAGATGTGAAATACAAGTTGCTGATATATTCCATGAGATACAATTTTTTTCCATATGCAGTTTTTACATAGAAGTCATTTTTAGTTTCTAGCTCAATTCTATAGAAAGGAAATAAAGAAAAACAATAAAAATTATAATCTCACTAATTCAAAGAATTGCTTATTTTTCAGCTAGAAAAAACGAAGTACATTCTATCTATGATGACGTAAATGATCCTTCTATTATATTTTAAGACTGACAAATTTATTTGAAGCAAATTATTTTTAGGTTATATTGTTTTGTTTTTTTTTTTTTTTTTTTTTTTTTTGCTGTACGCGGGCCTCTCACTGCTGTGGCCTCTCCCGTTGCGGAGCACAGGCTCCGGACACACAGGCCCCGCGGCCATGGCTCGCGGGCCCAGCCGCTCCGCGGCACGTGGGATCCTCCGGGATCGGGGCACGAACCCGCGTCCCCTGCATCGGCAGGCGGACTCCCAACCACTGCGCCACCAGGGAGGCCCGAGGTTATATTGTTTTTTAACTCAATAATATTGCTTGGTCTAATCTACTTTCCAAGAGTTACATCTGAAAAATAATTATGTAAATGATTCAACCCTTGATTTATAATGATATATATTTATCAAGGAAAATCATATAATGGTGGAATACTTCAGTTTGAAGGCATCATAATACAGAACTTCCATTCTCATTCATGATGCAATATGGGTATACTCACTATGACTATAACAGGGTCATCTTTCTACTGCTAGAAAAATTCTCTGGTAATCAAGAACATATTATGATTTGTCCTTAATATGTATTTTTTTAAATTTATATTTGGTTCTTATGAAAACATGTCAGTCATTTTTTTATGGAGCTCTGTTTTTTCTGGTGGAATCTATTTCTAATCTTTGTATTCAACTGAAATATACTCATTTTGTAGATCTTTTTCAGATTGCCTATAATCTCAAATTCTGAGGAATCTCATTTTTTGTGATGACTTTTGCAAATGGTTGATGATTTTTTGATATGCAGTGTCATTTTCATTGTGAAAGCACCTTATGTGGATAGATGTGTATGTACTCTGGCTTGAGGAAGTATTTGCTACATAATAGTTTTGCATTTGCTCCTTCCATAGGCCACCTGGTTTCACTGGTCTAAAGGCAATTTTACATGAATTGTAGACTTGGAGTTTCCAGTATCTGAAAACATATTATGCATCTGGATCCTCAATATGAATCAGTTTTTAATTTCTCGGAAAAGACTTTTCTTTGTTAAACCAAGGACCCAGTATTGACAAGCTTTCTAGTTTTTATCTAATTTAGTTCCTCTTTTGTGGTGGTGATAGCCATTCTAGGGTCCTATCTTTAAGGCAGGAATCAGTTCTAACTGATGGCTTTGCGCAAGCGCAGCACCATCTTTTCATTTCCTTGGTGACCGTGAAAATCTCTGACCCCAGGGACTACCTGCCTCCTCAACCTGCCATGGCAGCAGTCTGCAAGCTTACTCCTTAAGCTTCAGATTTCCTTTTTAATCCTGTCTTTCAGTGAGTTTCACTTGCTTTTCTGGGATGCTTAGCTATGTGTTTAATATTTTGTTAATCCATAGTTTTTCTTGCATTTTTAAGCATTTGCAGTGATATGGCAGATCCATATTAGCTCAATAGGCAATGTTGCTAGAATAGGAAGTCTCTCCATTTTGCACATACTCTTACAGCATAAGCTTCATGTTTTATAACTAGCTTGTTTCCTTTCCTCTTTCTCTCACTGGAGTAATATACTCTGGGGCTTTCAAATAGGGCTGGAGGCCAGGGACCTTGGGACCTGGCTTTGTACAGATACCCAGAATCTTAAGGCTCCAAAAGTACATTCCTGATCCAGGAGCCTTGAGACATCTCCTTCTGTCTACTTAAGTCAATAAAAGGAAGATAGCCCTTACCCCTGTTACAATATCCAAACATGTAACATGAAAAGAATGAGCCAAGATGTGATGACAGTGCCTTGACAGAGGTTAAGGGGACGGAAGGGAGGTGAAGAATTTTGTCTCTAAAGTCTCACTTCTTAGCAAAATGACTTTTGCACAATGTGCATAAAAACTATTGTTCTTATTTGGCATCCAGTGCTCTACAAAATCTTGCCCTCACTGCCTGCTTTCTAGGCACACATGTCTCATTGCTATTCTTCAAATTGCCAAGCCTGCTCTAACTTGGCATTTACTCTTTCTTCTGCTTGGACCACTGTTCTCCATATATACCAGGTTTCTCCTTGACTTTTTTCATGTCTTGTGCCAAAAGTCACGTTGACAGAAATGTCACTCCTGAAAACCCTATATCTAACCACCTTCATCTAGATGCTCTCCTTTTTCTCCTGTTTCTATGAATTACCTATGACTTGATGCCAAGGCCAATTTCTCCCCTTTCACTTACTCAGGGTCATTGTTTCAGGGAGCATCCTTTTTATGTTAGTCAACAAATTTTCCCTTTCTACTACATCATTTCAAAATCAGCATAGAATCAAGCTATTATTATTCTCTGATCTGAAAAACAAAACATTTTGTCACCTATTCCCCCTCAAAGCACTGCATATCTAACACAAATCTAACTTTCTTTTAGATTATGATTTCTTGGAAGAGTTGTGTACACTTGCTATTTGCTGATCTTGTTTACTTTCTCCATGGCTCTTACTACTCTTGAACATTATTAATTAATGTGTTTTTATTCTTATTTGTTTATTGTCTCTGTTACCTCCACCAAATGACATTAAAAAATCTCCAAGAAATTGCATCCTTGGAGCTTGGTGTTGTGTCTAGAATGAAGTAAATACCCCAAATATATTTGTTGAATGAGTGAGTGATTGAGTGCACACATTTTTTTCCTACGACAGTATGACACTTGGTTGTAAGAAATGTCAAATTTATTTCTCTTTTTATAAATAATCTAAGTCAGGTCTTATTCTCACCTACTTTCTTTAGTTAGAATTAAATTTCCATCATGCTTGGCCCACCCTCCTCCATTCTACATCCAACTTTCAGCCCTTGAAACTATATGGGATTCCCTGCGGCTTCCATAGTCCTCAGGGAAGCTCCTCCGGTCATTATGAATGTCATTGAAATACTTCTTGTCTAAGTTCAGGGGCATAATGTGAAACAGGTGGTTCTGATGCTCCTGGCAAAATGTGGGGTATGGAGATGAGTCCACACTCCACCCCAGAAACCTCACAATGTTGGACTATTTCACTTCGGGGTATTTACTTTATTTGGGGTACTTACTTTATTACTATTTTATTCTCTCTTAAAACCTCTAACTCTTCACCCCATTTTCACCCATTCTAATTCTCATTCCCATCTTTCTCCTTTACTGACAGAATTGTTGTAATCAGAAGAGAACTTTCACTGACCTCAAATACTGTACCCAGCTGCAAATTTGTGCCTTGCCTATGTGCTCTGGCTTCATTTCTGGTACAATGAAAGAACTGCCCATGCTTTCAGCCAAGGCTTAGGCCATAAAGCTACTTATGCCTGAGATTCTATTCCCACTCTTCTGCTTCAGGACTGCATCCCATAACACTTTCCTTTCTATCTGGTATAATCAGTTTTTCCTTCTATAGGATCATCTTCACTTCTTCTACTTCTATTCTTTCCTGTAAAGTAAAACTCCTAAAAGATATCTGTATTTGCTGTCTTCAATCTTTTAAAATAAGATTTTCTCACTCATATGCTACTAAAATTTTTATCATGGTCACAACGACCTGTATGTTGCTGTATCTAAAGGTAATTTTGCCACTTTCATTTTACCTGAGTTTTCAGTGGCATTTGACAATCTATGAATCTCTCATCCCTGAAAAATATTTTCACTTGGTTTCCAGGACATCAAATTCATCTGTTCTTTCCTCCTTCCTTCCAGACTACCCTTTTTACATCTCCTTTGTGAATTTTTCCTCTCTCCCAATCTTAAATTAAGCATAGATACTTTCCTTGAAACTTTTCTCTTTTCTATATACACTCTGTATCTATATTATCCAGTCTCATAGTATTAAATGCCATTTTTATGCTGATGAGCTCCAAATTTATATCTAAGCTGGACTCCCTTCTTGACCTCCAGACCTTCATATCTAACTGCAAAATAGTCAACTCCACTACGATGACAAATAAGCATCTCAAAGTTATCATGTACTACAAACCAACATGCCCCAGTGTACCAGCTCTTCTGAAGTCTTTTTTGTCTCAGTTAAGAGCAACTCCATTATTCAGCTGTTCAGGTTGCTCAAAAGGAAATGGTTGTTGGATCCATTTTCAGAACACATACAGAATTTAATCATTTCTCCCTTATACTTGCTACCATCACTTTGGTCCAAGTCCCAATCATCTCTGCCGTGGATTATTGCAGTAGCTTACTAATTGGTCTCCTGGGTTCTATTCCCATTCCTTTGGTCAATCCAACATACAACAGACAGAATGCTCTTGTAAAATTGTGAGTCAAATTATTTTAATGTTTCCCCTCCTCACTCAGATTTTTCAAAAAGAGCAGGAGAGTCCACGTGGTCTAGGCCTTATTACTTCTCTGATACTATACCCTATACTCCTCTCTCTCACTCTACAGTCACACTGACCCCCATGCAGCTTTTCAATGATCCCAGACACAATTTTCATCCAGAGTTCCTGCACTTCTATTTCCTCTCCCTGGAATACCCACCTCCTACCTCTAAATCCACATGGCTAGATGAATCACTTTCTTTAAATATTTACTTTCCTTGATAAGACCTCTCTTCTCATCTGACCTCAAGTCTTATACCTTCTGAACATTTTATGTGCCACTTCACTGCTTTTGTATTTCTTTCCTTACCAATAAATTATTTTAATTTATCTTTTTTTTCTAATATTCAGTATATCTAAAGCTTGCTATATTGCCTGGTACACAGTAAGTGTTCAAGAGATGAACAGACGTTGCCTCCAGATTAAAGTGTTTGCCAACAAGGGGCAGCTTCTTGGGAGTGGGGCAAGCTCTCCTCCAGTAAGGGAAACCCATCTCTCTCTCTCATTCCTATCATAGGAAATTGAAATCTTTCTCAATCTAAGTCAAGACTTTCTTCTCTTTTCTACTCTCCTTTAGTGTCTAACTCATAACCTCTGCTCAGAGGGCCTATAAACTTCTGTTTTTGTTTTCCCTAATCATACACAAACACACAGACACAATACTAGTTAATATTACCTGAGACACAAGAACCAAGACCTATATCAGTTAACTAGTTGTGATAAACGAGGGAAAACAAGGTTTTGTGAGGGATTTATCTGAACCTATATTTATAACAGAATTGGGTTGCTGGAACATAGTGCATGCATATATTTTATTTTGCTATATTTTTTTGCCAGATTGCTTGTCAGAATGGCATCAGTTTATAGTTCCACCATCAATATATGACAGTTCCTCTCTATAAATTCTCATCCAGATTTTTGCCATTTCAATAGGAGCTAATTTAACTTGTTTTTACAGTGACTACTGGGGAGGTGTACATCTCTTTACTGATGGATATTAGTTCAGTCCTTTTCATGAATTGTTTATTCAAATTACTTTCTTATTTCCCACTTAGGTTTCCTACTGACTTACACAAATCTTTTGTGAATCTATGTATGTTCTACTAGTCTGTTATTTTTCTGTAACTTTGTTTTATAATTAATAGTATTCTTTAATTATTGTATAGTTAAGTCCATATATTTTTGCTCTTTTCCTTTTAAGTTAAGGATACTATTCATGAAAGTTGCAGTTTGCAAAAATATATTTCTTTATATTTTGTATCAGCAAACGGATTTACTTTTCAAATGTAGAATTCTTCCATCTAGGGTCCATCTTTGCTTGTGGTCTAATGTAGTGGCCCAACTCTATTATCTTTGATTTAGTGAGTGTGTCTTGCCAACATCATCTACTAACAAATCTGTTCCTTTTTGCTTACCATATGATGCCATCTTTGTCATATATCAAGTTCTCAAATAAATATGGTCTGCTATTGGACCAGTATTCTAATGTTTTTTAATACTGTGGCCTGGACTATGTTAATATCTGACTAATAAGTCATCAGTCTTTGCTGTTCTGTTTCAAAATAAACTTAGGTACTTTGGGACATTTGTTCTTCTATGGAAGTTCCTGGAATAGCTTGTTGTATTCCTTAAAAATTCATCTGCAATATATTGAGATTTTATTGAATCTATTTGTTGATTGACTTGGACAAACTGACACATTTTCACTGTTACTTTTCTTATCTATGCACATAGTGTATTTCCATTTATCAATTCTTTTAATCTCTTCAATACAAATTTAAACATAGAGAACTTTGGGGAGATTTGATTTTAGTATGAGTCCTAAGAATGATTTCTACCTGCTAAGTCTATCATTCCTGTCAGTGAAGAAGCAAAAAGAAATACCAGGGGTGAAACTTGTCCTTGGCATTATTTACTTTGAGTTGTGCTGAATAAAACATGGTTAGGAGATAGCATAGTAATTCAGAACAATGACTGTGGGATCAGGGCCCTTGGCTGGACTCCTGGCTCTACTCCTTACTAAACTGGGCAATTACATAATCTCAGTTTCCTCATAAGAAAGAAAAAAAAGAGAGTATAATAACATTGGTTAACTCATAAAGTTGTTGGAAGGATTAAACGAAAGAAAAAAATGTAAAGAAATTGGTACAATTCTTGGCTTATAGCAAGTATTCAATAAATATTAGATACATATTGAGTTGCAAGTGTCAAAGCCTAAGCTAGATCCTTAATCGTAAGGGAGCAAAATGGTAAATATATTTCCTCTAGCCACCAAACCCAGGTATATCACTGCCTGAGTTGCTCCCCTCCCATCCTGTACAAAGAAAATGTGCTTTGTCTTTATTTAATGTCTACTTGTTCATGATCAAAAATAAACACTGAAAATTTATACCTTCAAGTAGGTGTTTGTGTTTATTTATGTCCCATAAGGGTACATTGGTGTTTTGTATTTTTTCTATTCCAATATCTGTTATCAGTACCTATGTAAAAGGAAAAGCCTATTTTCCTTGTTCTAGATTTATGAGCCTGACTTGGACTTACAAAGGCTTAAATCGAGTAGGATGTACTAAATTTATCTGATGTTTCTTGGGAGGCATCATCATTTCCTAGCTCATGCTAATGTATAAGTCTGCAATTCTTCATTATTTACATCATATTTAAATCTATTTACTTATTTTTGTTGGAGGAGGTAATTGGGAGAATGTGACCTCCAGTTGAGCCCCAAACTGGACCCAGGCAATCAGAGGCTCCTCACCTCCTACCCTGACCTTGGAATGTATGTTCTGCCCACCATTCCCACAGCAGGAGCCATTTTCAAGGACGCAGCCTGAGGGAGCAATGTGTTATTGAGACGGTCTGGACTGTATGCATGGCTGAACCCCATTAAGTCCTCTATCTAAACTTAAGATTCTGGTGGGCAGGCACAAAGATCTACTTGTCTTGTGGCCACCCAAGACAATCTTTGTAGGTAAGTTCCTTTGCTTATTAAACCTGCCACCTACCAATCTGGAGTGGTCTGCCTCTTTCTTTGGTCTCTTCTTGCCCTCATCGTATGGGGGCCAGTTTCAGATTTCACCGGGGAAGCTGCCGAGTGTACCAACCAACAATTTTTTTCTGGTAGATGGATATTTTTTATATGTATGTTCCATTATATAGATAAATAACCTTAATTTCAGAGAACTTAAGCGACTTGGCCGAGGTTAAATAAACAGTAGTGTCAGAACTGAAGCCTGAAATCTGGTTTCCTCACTTTCATTATCATGTCCTTTCTATTTTCTCTTCAATGTTAAGGAGGAAGATTGAGTACAAACCTTCAGGGCTCTAAAAACTTAAAAAGGTTTATGCTGGAATGACAACTGACAGTGAGTTCTAGGGTGAATCTGAAATATGATTTTAGAAAGAAGAGTCCTAGAGAAATAAGATTAATTTGCAGGGACATGCCATGCATATCTTGGGCCATATACGCCACATATATTCTTAAAGTTTTTCTTTATGTGTGCCAAACATTTCACACCACTGAGAACTACTACATAGATTTCTAGTCTGATGGGTTTGTATGACAAGAGATTGTGATTTAACTTTCTCACATATTTGGAAGGGAAGATTTTCCTTTTGTGAATATCCTACAAGTCTCACAAAACCAGCCAAGCTTGCACACCCAGGAGCTCACTTCTTGGAGCCCATGGCTCAGTAGAGAGGCACACCCTATGGCTATTTTGAGTCCCCACCCCCCCCAAAACGTGTTTTGGACGGGTGGAAGTTTGACACAGAAGGGCACAGAGCAGCATGCCAAAAATGACACCACTTGGGGCCTTTATTTTATTTTCCTTCTTAAGTCAGGCCACACAAAGAATCATTCAGCCACAGCAAAAGCTCTTCAGCACATATCAGAACTCCTTAGGCAACTTTGAGAGAGGACACACAAGTGTGAGAGCCACCTAGAGCAAATGTCAACAGTATGTGCTGGATGAGCACCTTCCATTCCCCCAGGTGACAGCAGGGCCCTGGGCTGTGTTCTCTGAAGTTCTAACGTAAGCTGTCCAAAGCCTCATGAACTTAGTAATGGAGCACCTCTTTGTGGGGCCCTCTGTGAGTTAGAAGCACCAGCTCTGTGAAATGGAGATTGTCTCTTGGCTTCCGAAGCCAATAAGCAGAGCCTCCTGAAGGCATATGGACTCTAGCTGACTGAGGAGAGCAGGCTTTAGGCTTCAAGCCCTTGCTAGAAGGCAGAGAAAGAGGAAGTGTCCTCGGTGCTTAGCAGGCTGCCCCTCTCCCTGCTAAATTTTTAACCATACATTTTGCCCCATTAAATCAGAATTGATGAAACCTTTACAAATGTGCAGTGTCTGAAAACTGAAAATCACACTGAAAAATAACAAGATTGTTCACTATAGAAGGTAATTTTTTCAAATCGAGTAATGATGTGATGTGTGTGGTTAACCGTATCTACGCAGGAAGTGGTTTATTTAAAAGTTTTTGTGCTCACTCCACACCCACCCACCCCGCCTTTTTTTTCTCCTCCAGTACTGAAATTAAGCAGCATCCAACCTAGGCCTACTTTTACAACATGTGACTTGACTTTACTGTTTTCCGTTTTTGCTAAAAGAGTCATTAACAGTTAGAAGTTGATGGCAGTTTCAATAACAAGTCAGCACTGAGGAAAGGTAAGTGAGTTCATACTGAACGTGCAATTTACACTTGAAAATATTTGGCAGACTATCCTATGCTTCAGTGGGAATGTATAAACTTTTCCTACAAAATTGTGATGTTTTCATTTGTGATTGAAACATCAGTTTGTTTCCTTTGGTGTAGAGAAGAATATTGTTTTTAAATTTGCAACAGTTAAATTCTAAAGTACTTTAAAAGATCTTATACTAAGATTTTATATGAAAATATTAAAAACAGAATAAGGTATAGTTTTAGTTTGAAAGTGCTTTTAAAAATTGGGACTTTGTATCTTTAACTGACTGCTCTATAAAAATATGCACTCTTCATGATCCAGATAATAAAAAGAAAAAGGCATTTTGTAACAATTAGAAATAACATCTGAATTGCATGCAGTGTGAAAGATACCCACTGTAAAGTGTTGTAGTAAAGTTAGCATTAGAAACCCTTAAAAGGTGTAGTTTATTAAATTTACAGCTTATTAAATAGCTATTAAAAAGCAGGAAATTTTCAAAATGCCAAAGAAATTTCTCTATCATGACATTTGATTTTTTTCCTAAATTTTATTTAAGATATAGCGTGATATGAGGGCACGTTTCTATTTCATAAGCAAAACTGTACGTTTAAAGGAGAAGTCACAGATTACTTCACAGGGGGTTACTTCTGGGAAAAGAGGCAAATTAGAAATATACTTCTGTTATTTAGGTAATTATATAATTTTCCTTCTTTGAGATTTCCAAAACAATAACCTCAGAAATTAAAAGGATTTGTTAATCATTAACTGACAAGAACTTTTCTTTTATAGTGACTTCTTGCTTTTATAGAATGTCTTTGTGTGCTGTAACATATGTACAAAAAATATAAAAGTATTGCTCATCTCAGAGACAAATACCTAAAATAAATCTGACTGTAGATTTTTGAAGGAATTTTAATAAAAGCTCCAGATACGATCCACCCTTCCATAATATTATTTTTATTGTGCTGTTGGATGGGGGACATGAGGGCCCCACAACACCTATTTTTTTGTATTATTAAAAAATGGTTACAGGGTTGATAAGCGGCAACAATTTTCTTTTCTGTTATTGTCTTCTATTGAAACACTCATATAAATGTTTTTTGATGTGGTCAATTTGGTAGGAAATTATTAGTTATACTAGCACACTCCATTTTAAGACCTCTTCAATTGTCAATACTGAAGCTAGCTACTTGTTGACTATTAAAATGATCATGAAAAAACAGAGATTAGGACTTGATGTTCAATACATTTTTTGTTGTTAGAGTGTAAGAGAACCCTGGTAATATGTATTTGCTTTGATATTCTGATTAGCTTTTCAATTTGCTGTGTTTTCTCACAATGGAAAGCATTATTTAAATCTGTCTTCAATACTGTGGTTCTGAACCTCTGCATCTACAAAAGCTTAATAATTCAGATAGTTTGGGTTGATATGTTATTACTTTATTTCATTTTATTATAAAAGAACATCACATGAATAAACATATGTAGTACTTATATATTAGCAAGAATGAATATCCACATAAGCCTTTGGTACTGAAAAAAGTCCACTACAGTTTTTTAAATAATTTAATATTTTTACAAGCCAAATCTTTGTAAAATGATTGTTTCTTGCAGAAACTGTTAAATTAAAAGACAAATATTTTATGGAGTATGTATAAAATTAAGAATTAATTAAACATACTTAATATGGATTTATAAAGAGAAATAAGTAGAGATGATATTCATGTAACCTAAGATGCTCTCAGAATTGTTTGTAAAAACTACTAATGCATTATCTCTGGGATGTACAGACCAAATCTTAAGAGGGTAAATTACAAATGGGTTATTATAGGTAGGTTACTATATCTTTATGCATTTTAAGCGAATAAGAAACAAATTTTGATGAAATAAAAACAATGCAGAGAATCTCATTTGGAAAGTCTTTAAAAAAAAAAAAATATGGGGCTTCCCTGGTGACGCAATGGTTGAGAGTCCGCCTGCCAATGCAGGGGACACGGGTTCGTGCCCCGGTCTGGGAAGATCCCACATGCCGCAGAGCGGCTGGGCCCGTGAGCCATGGCCGCTGAGCCTGCACGTCCGGAGCCTGTGCTCCACAACAGGAGAGGCCACAACAGTGATATATATATATATATATATATATGCTTTTCCACTTGGGGCCAGGATTCAGCAAAATTCAGAAAGGAGACATTTCCCCCCTTTGATATTCCTTCTCTTGTTCTTTTTAAGTGTTCTGTCCCAGAGTGGCCTACTCTGTCCCCGACTTAAGGTCTGCCAGCCTTGGTCCTAGAGAAATACACCCTACACTTTTCCTTCCATCACACTCCCATTGTTCTTAAAATGTACTCATCCTATTTTCCAGAAGTTAGGGCATCTGATAAAAATAATCCATGCTCACAAGAGAGGGCTCCAGAGCTTTGTTTCTTGTAACCTGTAATTCAGGCCTCCCTTTCTCCTCCCAGTAGAATTTTAATAAATTCTCTCAGCAGACAGGATCCAAGGGAACAGCTAACTGTTGAGGACCTCAGTCTAAAGTTTGGAGACTGATGCCATTACAAACAGCTTGGGGAAAAATAATTTGGGGGAGAAAGAGTGTTTTTTTAACCATTCGTCTTGTCTATGGCATTTAAACAAAATTTCTGAGTATGTTTTATGTGAAGGGCCCATCACAGAGATGTGTCCATTTCTCTAAGATATTCCTTAAGAAATATACATCTTTCTTGTAGTAGATGAAAATTAACTGCACTACATCTTCAGACTATTTTGGTATTCCCATACACTTAGAAACTATCTAACATAATCAAAAGTTTTACATATGTATTTTAAAAATCATTTAATATCCTGAATTTAGCACCATATTTTTTGTACTGCAAGATAAGTGTTATAAAACTAAACTATAAAATGTACTTATAAGTATTCTAAACTTTAGCTTACAGTAGACAAAACTCCTTTGCTTGCAAATGATAGAAAATAAGCTAAAGTTAGCCTAGGCAATAGAGATAGGCACTGATTTGTATAACTGAAAATCCAAGGAAAGAAAAGTCAGGCTGGATCCAGCAGCTCACACAGATTTACCAAGATCATTTTCTTCATCCCTTAGCTCTTTTTTTTCACTCCGCTATAAACAGTCTCTGGCAGAAGCTCACACTAAGTTGACCAGAAGGCTTCAGGTTTACCTCTGATCCTTTCAGCAAACTTTGTACAAAAGAATGCTTTTCCCCCATCACCACAGCAAAGGAACCTCAAATTGAGATCTGATTGGACTGAAGTGGGTTACGTGACCATACTGAGCCAATCACTGCCTCTGAGACACAGACACCCTGCGTGACCAGGCCTAAGGTCACTGGCCCACTCTTGCATTGATGAGCCACCTGCCCCTGCAACACCTGGACTCTCCGCTGAAAAGAGGGGTCCCTACACTGAGGAACTAAATTCTTCCCCCAGAAGAAAAGCAACTTTATGTCTTAGAGGTAATACATCCATAGAAAACTACCACACGGCCACATCGGGTCACATTTAAAACCATTACTTAAATTTTCCAACCTCTGTAATCAGACAGAAAGATGGCGTCAGTTTAAGCGTAGGTCTGAATGAAGCAAGTGTTTCAATTAAACTGAATTTTAAAGTATTTTTCAACAGCTACTCCATGTACAAACCCCTGCCCCACGATACTTGTCTTCTAAAAGCTTATAATCCAGTAAAAGTACTAGATTAATAATTATAATGCCAACAACTTTTTATCAAGTACCATAAAAAGATATAAGAAATATTCTATTAGGATTCAGAATTTCATCGAACATTGTTGTCTTCCTGTTATATGGTGGGCAATAAACTAGAGAATTTTGCAGGTGTTATATCATTTATCATATCCAGTCAGAGAAATCAGGACAGTTTTGGAAGAAATATTTGTACAGTAGTTCCCCCTTCTCCAGGGTTTTGCTTTCCACGGTTTCAGTTACCAGCAGTCAACCACCATCCGAAAATGTTGAAGGGAAAATTCCAGAAATAATCCATGAGTTTTAAATGACTCACCTTTCTGAGGCAGTGTGAGGAAGTCTCGCTGCCCCGCTCCGGGCCGGCATTTTCGCGTTCAGCGTTTCCCCGTGAGGCACTGAGCTGCCTTCCCGCTTATCAGATCGTCGCTCTCGCGAGTTTGAGGTATCGCGGCGCTGGTGTTTGCGTCCCCCTTAATTTGCTTAATAGTCTCCAACGCGCGAGTAGTGCTTCCGGCCAATCGGGCATGCCAACGCATAGCCTTGCAGTGCTTCCTCTAAGCGATAGGGTGCCAGAAAAAAAAAATTCATAGGCAGAGGTTGCTCAGATCTAGTGTACGGACGAGCCTGAATTTTCTGCCCGTGAAATTGTGAAGAAGGAAAAATATATCTCTGTCCGTTTTGTTGTGGCACCTCGAACTGCAAAAGTTATGGCCGCAGTGTGTGGTAAGTGCTTAATTAAGATGAAAACGGCATTGAATTTGTATAATAAGATATTGTGTGTGTGTGAGAGAGACCACATTCACATAACTTTTTTTTTTTTTTTTTGCGGTACGCGGGGCTCTCACTGTTGTGGCCTCTCCCGTTGCGGAGCACAGGCTCCGGACGCGCAGGCTCAGCAGCCATGGCTCTCGGGCCTAGCCGCTCCGTGGCATGTGGGATCTTCCCAGACCGGGGAACGAACCCGAGTCCCCTGCATCGGCAGGCGGACTCTCAACCACTGCGCCACCAGGGAAGCCCCACATAACTTTTATTACGGTATATTGTTATAATTGTTCTATTTCATTATTAGTTGTTGTTAATCTTTTACTGTGCCCAATTTATAAATTAAACTTTACCATAGGTATGTATGTATAGGGAAAAACATAGTCTATATAGGAGTCGGTGCTATCTGCGGTCTCAATATCCATCGTGGCTCTTGGAATGTGTCCCCGTAGATAAGGAGTGGGGGGCAGACTACTGTGATAGTATCCAGAGAAAGCTAGGACTGGGGAGATGAGAAACATTCCAAAAGACAGGAAGGGAATGTGTCAGGGGACAAAAACGTGGAGTATCAGAGAATTTCCCGGGCAGAGTGAGTTGTCTCCTGTTGTTAGCTGTAAGTATACTAGCAGGAGGTCGGGGCAGACGGTTTGAGATTCTAATAGGGTGAACCTGCTGAGCAGATCATGACTAAGGGCTGTAAGTACCAACAGGGTTGTTGAGCGGGGGAAATCCATCTCTGGATGGCCACGTTTTGCATCTGGGTGGGCTATCTAGCATCAGGATTTATTTACTTCTTGTATATACGTCACTATTGGTGACATACTCTTTAGGGTGATTTGGAGAAATGGTGGTCGTCTGTGAAGGGAGGTATTCCTTTAAGACAAGTCACTGGCGCACCACCCCAGGTGCCTCGAGGTTCTTATATAGGCTGTGGTTATAATGATTTTTTTTCATATTTCGGAGCTTTGTTGTGTTGTTTTTAATTTGAGAATAAGTGATACAGTGAAATGGTTTGAAAACAAACAAAACCTAAATATAAATATTTTAGTGAAAGTCTTTCTAACATTCCTATTTCTATATACCTCTGTTTACTCCCACCTTAACCCAACAGGCAACCACTTTTCATAGTTTTTTTTTAAATCCTTCATAGTTTCTTTATGCAAAAGCATGTATGTATATACACACATGTGTGTGTATATATTTCTTTATTATATTAAAGAGAGTTCACTATATACACCTCTCCACTCTATTTTTCTTTCAGTAATATCTTAATTACATTAAGATATTTTAATTATAAAAATAAGAAACTGTCAAATTCTCTCTGTCTCTCTCTCTCTCTTTATAGTTGTACAGTATTCCACTGTGTGGATATAGTGTACTTAATCTAACCAGTATAAAAGAGTCATGGGTGTTTTCAATTTTTTGCTAATATGAAGAATGTTTTAATATAATTGTGTACATTTGAAAATATATCTATGGAATGAAATCCCAGAAATTTCATTTATTAAAACTATTTATTTATAAGCCAAGAGATAAAATAATTTTGATAGTTATTGCCAAACTATCCTTCATGTTAGTTGTAACTTTTTGAATTTCCATCAGCACTTAACGAGAGGGCTGGCGGAAGCTCCATAGCTTTTCTAACAGATTGTGTTATCAAACATTTCAGGTTTTGCCAGTCTGTAGAAAAATGTATCCTGATATAGTTTTATGTAATATTTCTGTTATTATGATTGAGGTTGAGCTTGTTTTTAAAAGATTAAAGGTCTATTTGTTTTTCCTAATAACAGAATGTATCCTTTCTCAACTGCATAATTAAGGACCAAAAGCATTAGTTAAGTTCAAGCCTAGAATGAGATGTTAAAGGAAATAAGGAATTGGGGCTAGCATATGTAAAAATACTTTTTATAAAGCTTGAAATAAGCAGTAGCTTAAAAAGGATGAAACATGAACACTGAAGTGAAGGAAAAGAGAAAAGCAATGAAAATAAAAATTAAAAAAATTTTTAAAAAAGAAAATATATCCAGACATCCAACAAGGTCTCAGAGGATACAAGGACAGATGGGTGTAATCACTAGCTCAAGTAGATAAATTAACCTGAAACAGAAGGAAGAGCACTTTAATGAGTGTGCATGTAGATGAACTGGATACAGATAAGATGAAGTGAGGAGAGGAAGGTGAGGAATACTTGCTTCATGGATTCTATCTTCTTTGAAGTGGTAGGAAAGTCCATTTGATGAGAGGGAGTATTTAGAGGATGCCAAAGAATAGGCAGACTATCTTATTTTAAAAATTGACCTCGTCAAAAACATATAGTACAACTGTGAATTTTAAAGTTGGTTTTTCTCTTTCAATGGGCATCAGCCCTATTCAATTCCATAAATTCCATAGTTATTATTCCATAAATAATTTTGAGCTCCAACTAAGTACACGGTGCTATGCTAAGAATTACTGGGGATACAGAGACTCAGTGTGCTAACTAGCCAGTGAAACCATCTTAGGTAGCTTAGTGCACAAATACAAGAATTTAAATATAAATTTATAAGTATAAATGCAAGGCCTTAGAAATATTAGAGAACATGCTATGTCAGAGTCCCAGTGGTTTCATTTTACCAAATCCAATGGCTATTTATGCATCTTCGTATTATCCATATCTGAGTTGCATTTGATGCAACTGAACGTTCCTTCTCTCTTGAAACTCTCTCTTCACTAAACTTCTATGATATTTCATTCTCCCAGTTTTTCTCCAAACTATTTCGATGCTCCTTCTCTGTCTCTTTGCTAACTCTTCCTCATTATCCAACCCTCTAAATGTTAAAATGTCCTGTACTCAATCTTCAGATTTCTACCTTTCTGGTCCTAGCTATCGTCTTCTTAGTTTATTCCTAGGTGCTATTATTTAGTGCCATGATTTTAAACACTATCTATATTCTTTTTTTTTAAATTTTTCATTTATTTTTGGCTGCGTTGGGTCTTTGTTGCGGTGTGCGGGCTTCTCATTCGGTGGCTTCTCTTGTTGCGGAGCATGGGCTCTAGGCGTGCAGGCTTCAGTAGCTGTGGCTCATGGGCTCTAGAGCAGAGGCTCAGTAGTTGTGGAGCACGGGTTTAGTTGCTCCGCAGCATGTGGGATCTTCCCGGACCAGGGATCAAACCCGTGTCCCCTGCATTGGCAGGTGGATTCTTAACCACTATCTATATTCTATTTAGACCTCAAGACCAAAACTTTTTGTTTTTTAACACTAAAACTGTAAATGCAGTTGCCTACCTATCATCTCCAGTTGAATGTTTCAAGAGACATCAAAATGAGTATGTTCAAAACTAAGCTCTTATTTACTCCCCACTTACCCAACCCAACCTGCTTCTCTCCTATTTTCATTTATCTCATTTAATGGCACCATCATTCATCTCTCTGTTCAAGATAATAAATTAAGAATTACCCCCAGGGCTTCCCTGGTGGCGCAGTGGTTGAGAGTCCGCCTGCCGATGCAGGGGAATCGGGTTCGTGCCCCGGTCTGGGAAGATCCCACGTGCCGCGGAGCGGCTGGGCCCGTGAGCCATGGCCGCTGAGCCTGAGCGTCCAGAGCCTGTGCTCCGCAACGGGAGAGGCCACAACAGTGAGAGGCCCACATACCGCAAAAAAAAAAAAGAATTACCCCCAATTCCACTCTTTCTCTCATACTCCCTACCCCAAACCACATCCAATTAATCAGCAATAAACAGAGCCTGCAAAATTGACTTACCTCCCATAATCCTGTTTACTTTTCTCAATGATGGCTCTTGAAAAGTTATATCTTTTTTTTTTTCATACTAATGGCTCTTTTTATTTTTTGTTTCTTGGTATAATGAATTTTCCTCAAAACCTGCTACGTGAATACACTACAATATGTGACATTTAGATGACATCACAATTTTAGAAAAACCACGCTTACTAATTCACTTTCTAGTTTCAAGTTAGGGAAGAATCATACAAAATATATGGAGCAATGTTGATTTGAACATTTTTGAATGAACTCAAGAAGGTTGAAGAAGTAGCAACTTGTAGAACATTCCAGTCAGGTTTGTTGGCCCTAAAATTGTTTTTTTGTTTTTTTTGTTTTTTTTGCTGTAACTATGCTTTGACAGCAAGAAAACTGTAAGTTTCATAAACATTGAAAATATTGATAATGTAAAAGATACAGAAAAAAAGGAAATTTAATAAATATACTTTTTATATTTTATGTACTTTTTTTCAAATTGTTGTTACTACTTACATAAACCCATTTTTAAAATCTATTCATGCATTTTTATATTTATAAATGTTGATTGGGTATCTTGAGCTTTTATTTAACTGATTTTCTCTTAGCAAGAATGAATTAGACATTAAGTAAGGGGTAAATGTGTATCAAAATATCCCGAATTTAATCACTTCTTACCACCTCTACCGCTGTTACTGCAGAGTCCTTTAACTCATCTCCCTGATTCTAATTTTTACATGATAGTCATTCCCCAAAGAGTAGCCAGAGTGACTTTCTTAAGACTTAAATCATACAATTCTCCAACTAAAACATTCCAAATGATTTTCTGTTATACTTTAAATTAATTCAGTCTTTTTCCATGATTTGTCAGGCCCTCTATCTAATTACTCTGCTTTTGTTTCCTTAAATAGCATTTTGGATAGGAGGAATCATTATTACATTGTTTAGTAGCTATCTTTACCCTGAACTGAATGGTCCATGAGAGTACTGACCTTGTTTGTCTTTTTACTACTTAATACCTAGACCAATGGTAGGCATATAATAAACACTCAATAAATATTTGATTAGTGAAAGAACAAATAATATAAAAGCTGACTGTGGGCTGTAGAGTCAGGGAAGGGTTTCTGTAGATTTGTGACTTCTCTTGGATATAAAAAAATAAGATAAGTTTAGGGGAAGAGAAGCTAAAAACATATTTTATTTTATTTTTTTTTTTTTTTTTTTTTTTTTTTTTTTTTTTTTTTTTTTGCGGTATGCGGGCCTCTCACTGTTGTGGCCTCCCCCGTTGCGGAGCACAGGCTCCGGACACGCAGGCTCCGGACGCGCAGGCTCAGCGGCCATGGCTCACGGGCCCAGCCGCTCCGCGGCATATGGGATCCTCCCAGACCGGGGCACGAACCCGTATCCCCTACATCGGCAGGCGGACTCTCAACCACTTGCGCCACCAGGGAGGCCCTAAAAACATATTTTAAACAAATGACACTTTATGGGTTCATTTTGAGCAACGTGGCAGTGATGAAAGGTTGGAATGGAATGCTGGATCCATTATATACTGTGGCACTTTTTTGAAACTCAAAACAAATAACCCTCCATCTGAAAACATATTGCGTAAATTGATAGAGAGCACCAGCTACTTCTAAGCATTTAAATTTTAAGCTGTTTTTCTAAAACCAGGGTATTAAAATTGAATAATTTTGTTTACTTTAAATTCATTTACTAGACACTTAGAGAACTTTTTGTTTTAGTCTCTGCTGATGTAATGACAAGCTTAGAGTCAAAACGAGATTTCTTTTTAAAATACCTAGGAAAGGTAGAATGCTCAGGAAATTAAGTGCTGAGTCGGGGGAAATTTTTTTTTTTTTAATTTATCTTTCCACTTCAGTTAGTTTCATATTAGAATTTTAAGGGATAGAAACTGAGCAATGAAGCCCTTATTCATCTTATTCGGGAAATCAAGTAATCTTAGCCTCTATTTATACCTTGATTGTTCTCCTAAAGGAAGTAGAATGTAGGAGGAAAAATGAGTGTTGATTACCCCAGTGGTGTCTCCAACACTGTGGTAGGTACCATGGTGTTACCCCAAACAAACAATATCCCCTTCTTGTCTAGATGACAGTAGCATGAGACATTCATTAATATAAATTATTAGAGTGGCATTATTAATAATAATCATCAGAGCTATGATTTATTCAACGTGTATTCTGTATCAGGTGTTTTGCATACCTAATAGTATTTGAACCCCACAAAAATCATGTAAGAGAGTTAATATCTCCATTTTAAAGATAAGGAAGCTTAGGTTAAGTGGGTAAGTGCCCAAATTTATAATGCTGTTTGGTTGGTGGGTTATGATTTGTAGGCAGATTTGGGTAATGCAAAATCTGTGTTATATTCACTATGCCATGCTATAATTTCTAATCCTGTTAAGTGTCAGCAGTTAAGTGATACTGGACTTCATTCATGAGGCCCTATAGTCTGAAAGGGTCTAGAAGGATCCTGCTTTATTTGATATCTAAAACTATGCCATCTGTGGAAAACCTGTTGCTTTTTCACTATATACATATATCCTTATGTAGAGATGTTATAAAATATGTGAGGAAGAAAACATTTTTTGCCTTAGTTTTTGTCATACTGTAGGTACTTTTTCTATTTCACTTCTTCTGTCTTCTCTGGACCCTATGTCTCCCTTCTGCCCTTAGATTCCCAATTCCTTCTTAGAATCATGCTGTCCATTATGGTAGAGACTAGCTACAGGTGGCTATTTAGCACTTGAAATGTGGCTAGTTTAAACTGAGTGTAAAATAAACACCAGTTTTTGAAGACAGTACAAATAAAAAAGTTATAAAGTATCTCCTTAATATTTTTACATTGATTATGTGCTAAAATTATAAAATTTTGACATAGTGGGATAAAATACATGATTAAAATACATTATTTTAATATAATCACTTATTTCATTTTACTCATCTAGTATGGCTACCAGAAAATTTTAAATTATTTGTGTGGCAAATTATTTCTAGTGGATGGCACAGCTTTAGGCCATCTCCTCTTCTCACAAGACTACTTTGACATTCTTATCCACTCTTATGATTTAAATTTAATCAATATGGTCCTTAATTTTTTATCTTTGGCTTTGGTCTCTCTCCCAAAATTGTTCCTAGTTCCAATTGTCACTTGATAACCTCTTCCATGATGTCCCATCAGAAGTTCAAACTGAATATGTCCCATGTTAAACCTATAATCTCCCCACAGAATCCCCATTCTCTTTCCAACTTCAGTTAAGCTATCTCTGTTCTTCAAATCACTTAAGTAAGTGAGCTTGGTATCTCAAAGGACTCCTGTCCATACATCCAATCAACTGTCATTGTTAGGGGCATCCATTTCCTTCTCTCTGTGTTTACTTATTGTCATAGTTACTAATTTGGATATCCATTAAGTTTTTTCTAGACTATGGCAAAGGGGTTTTATTTACTTTCATACTCCTATTTCTCTTACCTCTTTATTTTGCATATTTAAGATTTATTTTATGTCTTCATGGTGATGGTTGGGTTCAAGTTAATTAATACAAGTAAGAATTCCTGTGACCTAGTTATATTCTATTTAGAGTTTTCAAAGTGATTTTGAATAATTATTTTATGTGATTATTCTAGCAAGCTAGTGGTAAAAGCAGAAGATTTAGTAGAAGACAAGGAAGCTTGGAGAAATAGAAGTGTTTGAGGACATGCTGAGAACATATTTCTCCCAAATTCTGGTCTAGAACATTTTTATTTCTTGTGGAGATGGTGAAGATTTTTTTTTTATTTGGAGTATAGTTGCTTTACAATATTGTATTAGTTTCTGTTGTACAGCAAAGTGAATCAGTTATACGTATACATATATCCACTCTTTTTTAGATTTCCTTCCCATTTAGGTCACCACAGATCACTGAGTAGAGTTCCCTGTGCTATACAGTACGTTCTCATTAGTTGTCTATTTTATACGTAGTAGTGTATATATGTCAATCCCAATCTCCCAATTTGTCCCACCCCTCCCTTCCTCCTTTGGTAACCATAAGTTTGTTCTCTACATCTGTGACTTTATTTCTCCTTTGCAGATAAGTTCATCTGTACCATTTTTCTAGATTCCACATATAAGCAATATTATACGATATTTGTTTTTTCTCCTTCTGACTTACTTCACTCTATATGACAGTCTCTAGGTCATCCATGTCTCTAAATGGGACAATTTCGTTCCTTTTTATGGCTGAGTAATAGTCCATTGTGTATATGTACCACATCTTCTTTATCCATTCCTCTTTGATGGACATTTAGGTTGCTTCCATGTCCTGGCTATTGTAAATAGTACTGCAGTGAACATCAAAAGGGGTGCATGCATCCTTTTGCATTATGGTTTTCTCTGGATATATGCCCAGGAGTGGGATTGCTGGGTCATATGGTAACTCTATTTTTAGTTTTTTAAGGACACTCCATACTGTTCTCCATAGTGGCTGTAGCAATTTACATTCCCACCAACAGTGTAGAAGTGTTCCCTTTTCTCCACACCCTCTCCAGTATTTACTGTTTGTAGATTTTTTGATGGCCATTCTGACCGGTGTGAGAGATAGTAAAGATATTAAGAGCACTGCCTGGGAAGTCAGAAAAAACAAAGTTCAATCTTGGGCTCCACCACTTGCTAGGTATTGTATATGTTATATTGTACAAGTTACTTAATCTCTCTAAGCCCAAGTTTCCTTATCTATAAAATGAGGAGTTTCCTCACAAGATAAAAAAAAGAATGTATATAAAGAACTTTGCCTAGTTTGTGTCACACAATATTGTTTTAGAAGGGTTAAATGTAGCGTGAATAGTAGTTATAGTAGTAGTTGTTTTATCAGGTTGTCTTGAATCAAATGATGACCATTCTCCCCTTCATTATGATATAAAAATCATGCCAGGATAATTTTGATTTATTTCAATTCTAAGTATTATGATAGGATTTGGAACTCATCAAAGCAATTTCTTGCTATTAGTTTCATTTCCTCAATACAGCTGTGTGGAGGAGAAGGAAGAAGACTCACTCTTTTCTTGTTTGTTTACCAATTTTTGGTTGATATGGAAATTTTCCTCTGAGCAGCTCAAAATGTGTCCTAACCAAAAATACCCTTTAATTTTGAAGAATTAATATTCATCACACAGAGCAGTTTAAAAAGTGAAAGGCAGCCTTTGACTCTTGGACTTAAAATTAAAATGAAGCAAAGAAGAACTACAGAAACCAGGAGAGAGGAAAAAAAAGTAGAATTCTTTTCACCCATTTTTATATTATACCTAATTTTTGCCTAGGGTTATAAAATATTAATGCAGACTGTTCATGAGGCATGGGGGTCCTAGCAAAATGATTCTGAGGAAAAAAATAAGATGTTGGGATGTCCAAGGTGCTTATTCAGTTAACAAAGTCTTTTTCTGTTTTTATTCTGTTTTGTTTTCCCCCTGAGGAAACCTGCTCAGGATTCCATGTATGGAGGTTGACTGAATACACCAATCTCAATCCTAATCCTGAAAGCACTTGGTATTAGGATATCCCTTAAATGACGGCAAGGTGTGGCAGTGGGAAGTGACTGACAGAATGCTCGGGAGATAAGTGGCTGTGGTGCTGTCCCTGGAGAATTAGCTGCATCCTACAGGCCAGAGGGCTTTAGGTTAGAAGTCTGGCTCTAAGAAAGTGGATTAACACGTGGGCCATAGTTTCAGGATGGGAAATCAGCTTGAAAGGAAAACCAGAGACTAGTCAGTATGGCAGATGGGTAGAGTATGTCTTGAGTCAGGGATGGGGGCAAGTTGAGATGCAGTGGATGTTCTGACTTCCCCTAACCATCATGCACTGTATCCCAGGCCCATTTGGCAGCTTTTGATGTAGAGAAGTAGGAAAGAAGCATGAGAATCCAGTAACACTTGGGACTGAGAATCAGGACCATTCTAATATGGTGGCAAACCTGAACTTGTTGGAAATGCTCATAGTACTGGCAGAATTAGAGGCAGAGGATTTCAGACAGGCACCAAATATCTGTAATGTTCTTGGTACAATGCAGAGCAACAACACTGGAAAAATACAGCATCTGACTTTAAGGATCCTACAGTCAATTTGGCAGAAGGGACATGCAACTCAAATAGATAACAGAGAACAAAAGAAGTCAGGGTATGATTATGTGCCAAAATATAATAGGAACAGTAAAGGAGGTCAGAGCAGAGAGGGGGAAATGGGAACTTGCTTAGCAATAGCAAAGAGCACAGCACAGTATCCTACTCTTGGTAATTTCAGATCATGTTGAAAAAATTGTACAAATAAATGAAATAATGTTAATCTCCAGTGAACCTCTTTCTAAAGCAGAAGTACAAATTCAGTCTCTTGGTTTTGTTCTCCATTTTCAATCCTACCAGCTTGGAATTTAAAATAATAAGATGTTGAAAATGATATTAATTTAATATGCAGCAGAAACTCTGCTCAAACCTCAAATCAGAGGAGCAAAACTCCTAGAGGTGATTGACACCTGGGGTCACAGTCATGGATATTCCCAGATCAGTCAAGTTTTCTATGCAAATCAAGGGGGAAGGGAGAGAAAGTCTGAATCAGAGAGAACTTGTCCTATTTACAAGATGTTGAAGCTGCCCACCTCCACCTGACAGTTACCATGCATACCTTGACCAGTTTTTCACATCTCATCATTTTTCAAGAGAAGACACACAGGTATACATTTTTTTTTAAAAGTAAAAATTCTCATGTTTCAATTGGAAACTGATTCAAAACACTCCAAAACATTGTTCAGGCCCAACAACATATGTCTGTGGGTTGAATTTGGTTGGCAGTCTGCCGGTTTTCCACCTCTTCTTGAATTTATAGCTGTTCCTAAGAAAACAGGAGCAGGGTGTAATGATTAGAGAGAACTAGAATCCTCCAACTAACTTCTATACACACAATAAATCGTAATAAGTGTTTAGAGACTGACTAGCACATTACTTTATGAAAAACCTCCATTTATTGGTAACTTTTTCATTTAGGTCCTTGTTTTGTTTGTCTGCCTTTCACGACCAGGCTCAGTTTCCTTACTTGGAAGAACAAACTCTTCTGCTGCCAACCCTCTTCAAAGCATTTTTTTAAACATTAAGATATGTCTCCAAAAGGTTAACTTTTCTAAATAATAGCAAGTATAGTAATCCTTAGTTTCCCTGATTTTCACAAAATCAAAAGATATTGGATACCGACCAGAACATCTACACTTGTAAAGGATGAATTGTTGTAGGGGAAATAAAAGAGAGTTTACTATGTCTTAAATGGTGATAATAATAGTAACAACAATTTAAACATATGTGCACACATGCATACACACACATGTGTGAAATTCACAGTGCATAGAATGAGGAAATGTAGCCCAAGTGTGGTTGTATAACCCATTTTATCATATGTGTTATCTATTAGTAGATGATTATCTCTAAGTTCCAGAAGTGGTCATGACAATAGATATAAATGATATGGGAGGACAGACAGAAAAAGAAATACTGTTCAATAATTTTTTAATTAAAAAGGTAATCCAGATAGACATTTAAAAACTCTAACATTTATGAATTCCTTTTTTACTTCAATGTATCCAAGCCAAAATCCTATAGTTTGCTTTATGAGGAGCCTAAATTAAGATAGAAATTTAGCTACATTACTTCAAATTACAGTAACACTTAATTAACTGGAACCTAATTCGATAATGCATATAACCATCTCCTCTACCTCCTACCTACTGTGGAGAGGCCTCTGAACTCTACTTTGAGGAAAGAGAAGCAAAACAGGACTTATTTAAGTGGGAAAATATCGCCCAAACAAATCCTGGGTTGAGGTTCCTAATAATACAGCTGAAACTCTTCAAGAGACTATAGCATCATAATAGCCTTTAGTTAACCAGTCTAGAAAGGACGCAATTTAAGATGTATAATATACAGAGCATATTGAAGTATCTTCAAACACTAGGATTGGAAAAACTCAGTCAGAAACTTTTAATTTAAATAATGTGGACTGCTAAATATTTTTTTTTTGCTATTTTGACATTCTCGGCTTCGTGAAAGAAAGCCTCACTTCCACAAAATTTCAGATTAAATTTGAAAATAACAATATTTTGTGGAATCTGTTTTATTCTCACACTAAACACCCTTTGATATTTAACAAGCAAGAGAACAGTTTTCCAAGTGTTCAAATTGACATTGTTTTACTCACACTTACTATGTTCATGATATAAACATTAGAAAAACAAACAAACAAACAAAAAAAACCAAGTTGCTGAAAGTTCTGCAATAGACCTAGATCGTTTGTGGTATGATACTACTGGGTTTTTCATTTATGTAAAATAATCCATTTTGCAGCAGTAGTTAGGACTGGATGTATGTTCTGGATAGCTAAACATCATATTTTAATTAATCTCAAATAGGATACTCATAGTATTACTTTCACGTACCTATGTGTCTGTGTGTCAATTTATATACTACCTACTTAGCTACCTGCTCACTTCTCACTGTTCTCAACTGTGATCCACACCACTCCCCCAAACCACCAACATATTCCAAAGTGAGGTTTACTTCCAGAAAACTTAATTAGAACAAAAATATTAACAAATATGAACCTAGTACCAATGTGCTTTAAAAATAAGACACTGTAGTAATTGGTAACATTTTTAGGATAATGCAGATGTGAAATAAAAAATAACTTTATGTAATTCTATAGATTTGTTTCTCATCAAAGTTCAGTGTGCATTTGAATCACCAAGGGTGATGGCCAAACATGTCCTTTCTCAGGCTCCTCCTCAGTCTTGCTGAATGGAAATATCTTGGGAAGGTGCAGTTAAATCTGCATGTTTATGAAGCTACTCACACTGACCCTTGAGAATCATTGCTCTATAGCTGTCTTCCTCCTCACTTCTAGAGACACCTTTTCATTATCAACTGAAGTTGTGACCCTAACTCCCAGGAGAAATCTTAGCTTAATGCAGGTGATTTTTAACTAATTCCAGTGAAATGGAGTTCTGTGAGTTCAATAATTATAACAAGTGATTATGGCTTTTAGTCTGCACTTGTGATACACAAATCAAGTGTATTGCCCCCTTATTTACAAGTCCCAGTGCCTCAGCGAGTCCTTCCTCATTAGGCATTTGTTTTGTCCCTGACCACAACTTCCTCTATTGGAAACCTGGTCATTCATTGCCTCATTCTCTTGCTAGGATGAAAGTCCTGCCTCTCTACTGAGAGTCTCCCATGTGGATAACTGAGCTAGCTCTGAACAAATACCCAGTGTTCAGAACTCTGACAGTAACAAACCTCCTAGTTGATAACAATCTGCAAATCTGAACTTCTGAGTATCGCTCCTCTCAGAATGGTTGTTTCTTTCCACCTGTTAGATAAATCTTTCTATTCAACTTGGATACCCAGTTGCCAGTATTTACCAAGACTGTAACCAGATATTTATGTTATTATTAGACAAAACTGCACCTACTGTCAATATTTGTGGATAGGAAAGCTCTCCAGCGTCTGTTCACTTCAGATGGAGGGCCAGATCCTGGTCCTTTTTCACCTAGATAAATCACAAGAGATGACAAGTCCTTCTAATTAAAAAAAAAAAAATACACACACACACACATATATGAATTATTTATATAGAAAGAACGTTATCCTGCCTCACACCAAACACAACAGTTATTTCCAGGAGGATCACAGTTCTAGAAAAAAAGTTTAGGGACTTCCCTGATGGTGCAGTGGTTAAGAATCCGCCTGCCAATGCAGGGGACACGGGTTCGAGCCCTGGTCTGGGAAGATCCCACATGCCGCGGAGTAACTAAGCCCGTGCACCACAACTACTGAGCCTGCTTTCTAGAGCCCGCGAGCCACAACTATTGAGCCCACACGCTGAACCTACTGAACCCCGTGCACCTAGAGCCCGTGCTCCGCAACAAGGGAAGCCACCGCAATGAGAAGCCTGCGCACCGCAACAAAGAGTAGCCCCCACTCGCCACAACTAGAGAAAGCCCACGCACAGCAACAAAGACCCAATGCAGCCAAAAATAAATAGAAAATAAATAAATAAATCTTTAAAAAAAGTTTAAATAACAAAACTTTTTAGAGGAAAATATATGAATAGTCTTTGTAGCCTTGGATTAGGCAAGAATTTCTTAAGAGGACAAAAAAAGCACTAATTGTAAAAGGAGATAAATGATAAATTGGATATATTAAAGCTAAGAACCTCTACTAATGAACATATTACAGTAAGAGAGTAAAGAGCAACCTACAAATGAAAAAAAGGATCATTATTGCAACATATATATTAAAAAGAAACTTGTATCCAGAATATAAAAACAACTCCTACAAATCATTAAGAAAAGGACAAACACCCTAATAGAAGAATTAGCAAAAGTTTTGCACAGGTGCTTCCAAAGAATATCACACAGCAATCAGCTACACAAATGAAAATTTGAGTGAAATAAACCCAGAAATTAAAAAGTATATACTCTAGGTTTCCTTTTATATAAAGATCAAAAGTAGGCAAAACTAAGAAGACAGAATGTTGATTATCCTTGGTGAGGTGGGTAGTGACTGGAAGGGAGCTTCCGAGGGCTTCTGGAGTGCGGATGATGTTGAGTTTCTTGGTTTGGGTGTGGTTACAGGGGTGTGCATTCAGTTTGTGACAATTCATTGAACTTTATATGCAAACGCAATCGTATACATATGCACACATAAATACAAAAACGATTTTAAATGTATTTTATGCATATATAATTGAGCAAGAGAGAAACCAATTTTTAAATGCATTTTAAAAGATATGCTGCAATGTTTTATCTTAATGGTGCTGTCATTGTCACAACAGTGGACTATATTGCTGTCCCATCCTCAGACAGGTCCCTTTGGCACTGAAATCCAATTCAGTCAATTCAGAGTTTGAAGACATGAGCATTAGGGAAAGACTAATTGGATACAATAACAAATTTGCTAAGTAAAACAAATGTCATCCACATTTTCCTACTGTCAATTACTGACTCCCGTTAATTACTGTCAAACACTACGCAATATGCAGCTTCCTCATATTTTAACTTGGGCAGGACAAGATGGAGATGGAGGGAGCCTGGTGTACTGCAACCAATGTGTGATTAGATTTAATCTGCTTGGTAAAAGAGCTTTGCAACTGAGTCATGTCCTTTAGGAAATAAATACTATAGAACATGAAATTTGAGGAAACAAGAAATCACAAGTTGAAATGTATATTTGTGCACTTGATACTCTTCCAACAAAGATCAGAGAATAAGCCCTGTCCCAGAGGGTGAGACTGCTTGTTTTGCCAGTGTTTTTTAATTCTGTGGCTGCCGAACAACTTCTTCTACAGCTGATGTTTTCTTCTTAAGTGACATTTCATCATCCAGTGCCCTAAGATAGTCACCCTGTTTTCCCTTAATTGATACTTGTATGCAAGAGGCGGAAAATGGCTCAGCATTTCTTGCTAGATTAGTTCAAAACTGACAGAGGAAACAGAGAAAAGATTGCACTACTTATGCCCCTTATGGTTCTCCTGTGTATCTAAGGAGATTGTCATTTCATAAAATTTCTTATGCTGCCTGAACATAATTACAATAATGCAGGCATTTTGTTCCTATTTGCTTTTCTATTTTTTACTGCTTACCTGATCACCAGAGGGAAATTCAGAAGCACTTTCACTAATCTTAACTTTATTTTCTTTTATGCCCTTAATAAGATGTAATTGTACCCTTAGACCTCCCTTCCATAAATGCTTCATTTTGTCATTCCGGTGAAGCCTTTACCTTTCTCTTCATTTGATTGGTAACAAGAAGCATTAAACATGTACCTGGAAGTTCAAAGTGAGGTTCCTGAAGTTTTTCCCCCAAGTCATGGGGTGCTCTTTTCATAAGATTAGTGTTTACAAATAGATGCTGTGATATTTATTCTGATTTAAAGTTAATTAAGAAGCATCCCACGAGAATGCTACTGTTCGTTGCACAGCCTCAGTGGCTGGAGATCCATTTTTCTGGGTCCTTTCCACCAAGTCTTTTGGAAAGGGATTATGCCTTAAAGTCATCAACGTTTCCAGGGATCTATAAGAGCCCACTGTTTTTTATAAAATTTTATTTTAGAATTTATTTTATTTTATTATTTTTTATTTTATTATTATTTTTTGGCTGCATTGGGTCTTTCTTGCTGCACGTGGGCTTTCTCTAGTTGCGGTGAGCAGGGGCTACTCTTTGTTGTGGTGCGCGGGCGTCTCATTGCGGCGGCTTCTCTTGTTGAGGAGCACGGGCTCTAGGCACGCAGGCTTCAGTAGTTGCAGCATGTGGGCTCAGTAGTTGCAGCACACGGGCCCTAGAGCACAGTCTCAGTAGTGTTGCTCATGGGCTCTAAAGCGCAGGCTCAGTAGTTGTGGTGCACGGGCTTAGTTGCTCCACGGCATGTGGGATCTCCCCGGACCAGGGATCAAACCCGTGTCCCCTGCACTGGCAGGCAGATTCTCAACCACTGCGCCACCATAGAAGTCCCAAGAGCCCACTTTTTTTAATAGAGCTTCAAGTTTCTCCTAATCCAGCCCTAATCAACTATCTCTCCCTAGGTTTCCAAACTAGCCACCCCCACTCTGTCATTTGTTGTGGATGTTCACTTTGCTTTTCCTTAAATCTTGTGATCTCAGCCTGCACTGCTGTTGATATCCCTTCTCTGCCTTTTGGGTCCTATTTATCATACAACATCAAGTTCAATGTCACCTTCACCTGGAAATTGCCCTCAGTCCCATTCTCCATTGCACTCTTAATCAGACTTCATTGTAAGCAAGCATGCTTATGTCTAACTCTACCCCAGAATTCTTAACAATTTTTGTAGAAACTGTGGGACCTAGCAAGTCTGTTTCTCAGGGTGGAGGCTCAATAATTATTTGAAATATAAAATCAGTTGCTTTGCTCCCAGTAGGATGGAGACTAATGGGCTAAGCTGCCCAGGGGATGAGAGGTAGCAACAAGATACCAAGGTGGACTACCACACAGTTTTGTTCAGTACTTATTCTACTTAAAACATATTTTATATTTTACTTGTCATTTTTACCATTTAGGATACCCATATGCAATGACAATAACTGAATTACAATTTATCCATGCAGATATCTGCCAGACTTTGTCAGTAAATGCAGTCTATCACCCAGATTTCCTGATATATGTTAACTAAATGCAAAGCCTTATTATCACATCTCCTATATATAATACCTGCCAAAGTCAAAGACAGTGTTACCCAATGGGGTGGCTATGGTCAAATTCCTTTTCTGTGATCTTCCTTTCTCATTATATTTGACATTTTTGAAGCTGAATTTTATTGCACTCTCTGCGCTTCTGAAAGTGGTCTGGGAAATTAGACTTAATAGAGATGTAGAAGCTACAGGGAAAAAAGAAAAGGAGAGTGAATCGGGAGGAAAGTGAAATTAAAATGTTATTTTGGTAAATGGATGCTCTGGTGGAGACGACAAACAATTGCAATGCAAGTTAATTACTGACCTGTCAGGCAAGTGTAGCACAGAGGTTGTGCCACACATTACGGGAGCTACCACTGCCACAAGTCATTTCCACAGGGGAACAAACAGACCGTGCTCTACCACAGATAAGTAGAAGACCTTTCCAGGGGACAGAAATGAGTTTTTCAGAGATATCATATTCATCTGTGGAGTTTCCACACACTCTTACTAGACCTGGAGAAACAACTCATCTTACACATTCCGGAAAGGGAATGGGGTCATATTGCCACAGAGGGTTCCTGTGTGTTAAGGCCTAGAGGACCTTGGTGGTGACCAGACAGCTCACTGCCACACAGTGAAAACCCAGGCTAAGACCCATGGAATGGGAAAACACTGGGGCACACTCAGTGCTTATCTCTGAGACAGTTCTCCTCACAAAGTCTTTAGTGAGAATCCATGTCAGGCAAGAGAGTCCTATTCAGAGAAAAAAATGTTAAGCACCCGAAGAAAGCTGAAACTCCAGGGAGATGTTCTCTATTGTTAGAACACAGAGCCCTGCTAAATTGCAAGATGGTCAAAAATGTGGTCATTTTTAAAAAATAATAAGTAAAGAAAAGGGTTATCTGAAATGGGAATATGGTATTGTTCATATTTTTAAAAATTTTGTATGATTTTCCAAATATACTTTAATGTTGGCCTCAAAAGGTATGAAAAGCATTGCTTCTTTGCAGCCTCTAACTTATGAAATATCCATCGTTCATTGGCCCTTAGAACCACTGGGCAGAGCAAGTTATACATATTCTTTTTAAAATAAGAACTAAATTAGATCAAAGACATTCCTACTGGTAATGCTCTCCTAAGCTATGTACTCTGGCATTACCTAGGTTCTATATTTGTTTTCCATTTCTATATTCTGCAAATATTTATTCAGTCTCTATTGTTTTGTCAGAAAGCATAGGGACATTTATAAATGATTAAATAGAAAGACTTACATGATCTATACTTAATATGGATGCACTTTGATCATTTTATATACCTTACCTCTGTCAGATTTCCTTTGGAATTCTTGTTACCTTGTTTTTCCAGACACAGTTGCCACTTGACTTGGGGGTCTATGACTAAAGCAAGGGTGTTTGGAGATGCAGGACTTGAGCTCTGTCCTGGGACTACTTTGAACAGGTTGTGGCACCTTGGGGAAGAGTCTGTATCCTTGAAGTTCAATTTTCTGTGCTCTGTAGCATGTAGATAATGTCATAGTGCCTATTCAGTTTCTACTAACTCAAATAATTCTTAATATATTTTTATTTTAATGTTACTGATGGGAAAAAGATGTCAAAAATACACTTTCTACCTCAAAAGGGCAAGCTGCTGAGCCTTAGTGTAATTAACAGAGTGCAACAAATAATTGACAGAGCAGCTTTCAAATTTATGTTTAGATGAAATATCACATTCATTCCTATTTGGGTATTTGCAGTGTGAGTGGGAGAATCAGGCCCAGAATATCACTGAGCCAAGTCTGTTGAGCAGAGCCAAAGTTTGTGTGGCTCTTATGAAGTGCATTCTCATCACTGTTTCCTGTTTTTAAAACAGTATTGAAAGTGGAACTAGTGTAACATCACAAGCTATTCTTGCTCTTCTCTTGGTACATACAAAATCAGGAAGTCTACAGAAATTGTGAAGCCAGTCTTGTGATTTACATTTCAATTTCTAACTCAGGGATATTTATTTGGAGAGTTTTGTAAAAATCAAATGGATATTTTAAACACGTGCAAAATGAACGAATGTGTTGTCATTAGTCATTCACCATGCTTCTGTGTGCCTCCTGTAAGAATATAAATGCATACATCATCAATGTTTTTTCTAATAGAATTTGGTAACAATGATGATGATGATTAGATGATATGTTATAGAAAGAACAAGAGAAATACTGAATAAGCATGTAGATCACATGAAACTTAAACTTCGTATGACTTATAGTTAACAAAATGTTTGATGTTACGAAGTTGCATAGAAATAAGCATACAAAAGTATTATTGATTTTACGAAGTCCTCTACCAAATCTAGAAAGTTAAGGGTCAATGAGAAATGAAAATACAGGTGGAACAACAGAATATGATTTCAAAACCCTGTGTATATTCTTGGAATAATAACTCAGAAAGACTCATAGATTAGAGCTCTTCATTGCCTTTCTGAATATATTCTGAAATTGATACTTATGTTCCTGGAATTATATTCACTCCCTGATGCTGGTAGCAAGTTATGATGGACCCTGGGGTTTGAGGGTTTCTCTCTTTTTTTAAAAAAATGTTTATTTATTTATTTAGCTGCCCGGGTCTTAGTTGTGGCATGGCAGATCTTTTAGTTGCAGCATGCAGGATCTTTAGTTGAGGCGTACAAACTCTTAGTTGCGGCACGTGGGATCTAGTTCCCTGACCAGGGATCAAACCCAGGCCCCCTGCGTTGGGAGCACAGAAACCCTTGAGGGTTTCTTTTGACTCAGGGTTGGGAAGGCTTTATATTGGAGTTTATTCCCCTAGAAGCTTCTTTCATAAAGACTCAAAAACTAGAGCACCACGGCAGGGCCATCACGTCCCACAACTCCAAGAGGCACCCTTTACTAGAATGCAATGCTAATATCCTATCCCTAGTCACAAATGCTACCTGCCTCTACATTTACTTAAGATCACACACAAAGTAGAGTAATCAAAGGTTTTCTGCTGTAAGATATTTTCCTACATAGCTGGAAGAGTTTCCAGTATGAGATTCAGGTAAATGATTCCCGGAGAGTTCATGGGAAGTCTGACTAATCATTTATGACAGCGTGTTAATTAGTTTAATCATTCCTCTCCCATATATACATCTAAGTGATTCACTGAGCAGATGGATGTAAGTAAAAAGATGTAAGTAAGGAAGAATGGATGATGGAATTTCAGATATGTTGACCTTTTAGATGAGATGGGGCCTAAGTAGGTGCTGCAGTGGGGGGCTTTGGCAGCCAAAACGTGAAAAGGATCATAGTGTGCACTGTAGAGGAAAACATGAGTATCAGGATGCAGGTGAGGGGAAAATGGGAAAGTTGGAGTGTAAAGAGAATGAACTGTAAGTGGGGTCCAAACACAACTTGCAAAATTGGCCTAAAACAGCCTTATCCACCTGCTATGAGAGGTTTCTAACAGGATGAATAAGAATAAATCATCTCTGAACCCACAAGTACAGCAGTTAGAAGTTTCACAGCCACCAACACAGCTGTCATTTCTGGCCATTAGATTTCCTTCCTCCTCTGTCCTCCCTCCTTCCTCAGTTCCTGCTTGGGGTGAGGGGGGCCTGCTTCCTTCTGTTTTGCACTCAATTCATCCATACAAGACATTTGTGTATTATGCCAAGGAAACCCTCTTCCCACATTCTCTCCCTCAGTGTCTAGAATACCAGCCTCTTACAGCACTGGTGGCCTTAGAACGTATTAGGCTCTCAGTGAACCCTTCAGCCCCGTAAGAGGATAGAAAGACAATCAAACTCACCCACCCTGAGGCTAAATGCCATTTTCTTCATGAAACCCAACGCTTACCTTTTCCTTGAATTTCCTTGGTACTATAGTTTTTCTTCATGACATATTTCAGTATCTACTCTATAATATCACAGTTATTTGCATACCTCTACACTGCTGAGCCCTTTGCCCGAAATGCCCAACCTGCCCTGACTTAGCTCCAGCGTCAGCTGATCTTTTGTGGACTTTCTCTCTCCACACCTCCCAGTTCTACTGTGGTCTGATGTCATTTCTTCTCTCCCCACCTGGGCACCACTCTATTCTCATTTAATTATTGATTTATTTCTTTATCACACTCACCAAACTACTGTAAAACACTTGGTTGAAACAAACAAACAAAACCCAAAAACACAAAAAAAGAGTATCTCCAGCTTCAAATGTAGTGCCTTGCCACTCAGGAAAGTCTCAGTAAATGTTAAACAGATCATTTATTTTCTGTGGGTAGGGAGAAGTTTGTGTCATTTTCTGTATTCTTCTCAGAGCAACGTGGTGCTCTGTAAAATCAGAAACCACCAAATATTTGCAAACGTGAGAATAACTATGAATAGTATCAAGTGAATGCCATTGTAGAACAAAATACAAAAGAAGTTGAATAAAGAGAAAAAATTGAGTGCAATAAATAGAATATGAATAAAAAGTGAAGGGCTTCCCTGGTGGTCAGCGGTTGAGAGTCTGCCTGCCGATGCAGGAGACACGGGTTCGTGCCCCGGTCCGGGAAGATCCCACATGCTGCGGAGCGGCTGGGCCCGTGAGCCATGGCCACTGAGCCTGCGCGTCTGGAGCCTGTGCTCCTCAACGGGAGAGGCCACAACAGTGAGAGGCCTGCGTACCGCAAAAATAAATAAATAAATAAATTAATTAATAAATTAATTAATTAAAATGAATAATGAAGATGAGGTCAGTTGGGAAAAGAAGTGATGGCTAGAGGAGTGAGAAAAGAGAAATAACATTAACATTGGTAGGAGGAGAGATCAGCTTAAAAGAAACATCTGAAGGAGGAAGATTTTGAAATTCTTTTCTGTAGACTGTCCTCGAGAAAACAGATGGGAAAACCAGGTAAGAGGCTCTTTAAATTAATCCAGCCTTTTGACAGTAACCCATCACCAGGCAAATTATGGGTTAATTGTCAAATCAATACAAGAATGCAAATGTTGATTTGGCGCTGAAATTTGTTCAGAGTATGAGAAACAACATGCCCTATAAACGGCACCTGGTAGGGCTATGTAAATACAGTGGCTTCATGCTCCTGGTCAGAAGAGAGTGGCTTTAGCCTCTTACCAGTATTACAAACACACCACCTTAGAGTTTGAATCTAATGAATAATTTGGAAGATCAAGCCTTGAATGTACTCCAAGGAGAACCCAAATTTTTCAGAAAAGATTTATATGTTTAATCATAGATCCCCTCAACCCTCACTCAAATCCTTGGGCATCAGATCATACCAAAGCATTTACATTGTTGCTAAAACTACCTAAGACTACTGAGCTCTGTAAATCTGCAGTAATACTCCTTAAGCTCCCAGACTTTTACACAGCAGTATCAGAAGTGAAAAGGACCCTACAGATCATAGCAATCCTTTTAGTTGCCCATGCCCCCTCACTATAAATTTTTTCCAGTGATGAACAGAGGTCCACGGACTTGTTCAAGGTCACAAAGGTGACCATTAGAGACAGTGCTGCACTAGAAGTCATCGTAGGCTCTTTTTATGCAACCAGTCTGATTATAATGAATCCAAGGCCTCCATTACAATCACAGTACCTAGATTCTCATTCTTTCATTCATCCTTACTTCATCCACTGAAATATACTCTGAAAAAACTCATCTTTTATTAGTAGCATCTTTATAAATATAAAAAATCCAGAGATTTGCTTTATTTTGAAATAATGTCTCTTGGCTAAGAAAAATTGAAGGCCTCAATAATAAATAATACACAGAATAAAACCAAAAATGTTTATCCTGTACTGGGGTACGTGGAGAAATAACTATTTATATCATCTGCAGGTGATTGCATTTACTTTTTTTTTTTTTTTTTTTTGCGGTATGCGGGCCTCTCACTGTTGTGCCCTCTCCCGTTGTGGAGCACAGGCTCCGGACGCGCAGGCTCAGCGGCCATGGCTCACGGGCCCAGCCGCTCCGTGGCATGTGGAATCTTCCCGGACCGAGGCACGAACCCACGTCCCCTGCATCGGCAGGCGGACTCTCAACCACTGTGCCACCAGGGAAGCCCGATTGCATTTACTTTTTAAAACACATTTATATATTAAAAACCCTATCTTATTCTAGTTAGATATAGAGGTAAGATCCCTTATGCATACATTAGTGGTCAGATTTGATACATTTTATAGTCCTTCTTATTAATGTGGCTGTCATCATATTGCTGTGGAATAGCGGGGATAAGATTTCCTTTTATTCAAATTTTTATTTCAAATGTCAAAAGAGCTCTCTTATTCTCAATTAGATAAGTTTTTAAAATATATCACTCATGTATGATTATAAAAATGAATATATTCAAAATAAAATAAAATAAGTAGCAAAATAAATTGGTTAAGGAATTCTTAATAAAACTGTCCTATAAACAGCGTTGTTAGGTATAACTGAAGTACAATAAAGTGCAAGTGTTTAAAGTGTACAATTTGATCATTTTTAATATATGTATACTGCTGTTAAACTATCACCACAATCAAGATAAAAAAGACATCCATCACCCCCAAAAGGTTCCTTGTATCCAGAATCCACCCTGTCCCTAGGCAATCACTAATCTGTTTTCTCTCATTTTATGTTAGTTTACATTTTCAAAAATATTATGTAAGTGAAATCGTAAGTACTCAATGAGTACTTTTTTGGTGGGGGGCTTGATTTCTTTTACTCTGCACAATGAATTTACAATTCATCCATGTGGTTGCAAGCGTTAGTAATCCAGTCATTTTTATTGTTGAGCAATATTTCATTGTGTAGATAAACTAGAATTTGTCTATCTATTCATCTGTTGATGGACATCTGGGTCTTTTCTTGTCAGGGGAGTGGATAAAATAAATACTCTTTCACTTCTTTCTGCCCAGTGTCCTTAAGAAGGTTGTTAGTCACTCTGATCCTCATTTTTCTCCACTATAAAAATATGAGTTCAATTTCAATATCATAGGAACTTTGTAAGGATTAAACCAGCTCATTGCCTGGCACATAGTAAATACTTAATAAATATTAACTTCTTCTCTCACTAAGTATCACTCAATTGCCTAACTGGTTTCAATTATGAGGAAACACTTTTCCTCCCATTAAAATGCTTTTATTCTTTTTTGATCCTTTTAGTGTCCGCTCAACTTGAACATTACCATGATTCTAGCCCCGTTGTCTGTCCAGTCAGGTAGAGGTACCAAAACAGTTGGCTCCTTAAAATATAATCCTTCTTTTGGATTATATTGGCTTCTATAACTGACTGGTGACAGTTTTTCTAATGTTGTACCCACGTGCCTAGGCTAGCTATGAAATGTCTATATAGGTGAGACATAGAGAGGACATTCAGGCCAGAAGAGGGTCTGTTTCTAGAAGCTTTGAAGCTATATTTGCATTGCAAATATCCTATTTAAAAAGAGTAGATGTATTCATTTGAGGAACTTGTGGGGAGGAGCAGCTGAAAAGGATTATGGATTTGGGGAGCAACTAAAAGCCCTCCTGGTTCACCCACCCAATTTATTTCCCTTGTTTTCTTTTTCTGAATTATTGTTTTCTCACAGCCACTCCTTTAAAATTTGCCCACACTGGATTTTCCTACCTGAATCAGACTCCTTCCATTAAAATAAATGTAAATTAATAAATAGTGTCAATGTGCTGATTTTCTCTTTCTTCATAGTCTTCATAAATATTATATCCAACTAAGCTACTAAATCTATTTCAGTTGGCAGATGGCAGTGGACAAAGGAATTTTAATTTTTCCCTGTGGATATTGCAAGTGGGGGTGGGGACTGGGACTCTGCACCATGCTAATGAGGCCAAGCCGACATATTTGATAGTCAATGGGACCAGCTTGCTTTCCTCCAATTTTACACACTTAAATTTGACCTTATTCACAGAGGTTTTTGTTCACCAAAAAAGGCTGCTGGTGGTAGTGTCTGGAGGTGGGTTGGGATGGGGTGGGTGATAGATCAAAGACATTGTGAATGAAAAGAGCATATACCCAGAAGATGCTTAGTTGGCAATATCATTTCTATATAAGGGAGACCATATCATATTGCCATTAGGAGTTCCTTAATCGAATTAAGAAACTACACAGAATTTGAGTGTGCTATCTATGAATTGAAATCCTCTGGCACGTATACAGTACCATCGGAATACAGAGGTCCAATTGATAAAAGCACTACAAAGTAACTACCTTCTTCTTCACCACTCAAAGAGGCGGAGACTTTATTTCATTTTTGTACTTTAATGATGTATAGGGATATGCAATCCACCAGGAGTTTTTCATGGAAAAGCATATACTTAGAATAATATAATGCTTTTATATTTCATCAGGATAGCATTGTAATATGCAGAAGTCTACAAATTCTGATACCTCTGTGGAAACACTGAATCCCACCCGCCAAGGCACTGGAGCTGTGCAAATGAGAATCAAAAATGCCAACAGCCACCACAGCAGGCTGAGCCAAAGTAAATCCATGATCCTCACTGATGCTGGGAAGGCCACTGAACCTGTAAGTCAAATACCCCAAGTTCCCTGATATATAGAATTTTGTAAAAGAAGAGAAAAAAAACCCCCAGCTAATTAGCCTTGTTTTATTTGTTTTCCTAATGTGCATGAGAAAACTGTTTTTGTAATGCATTTTATCTTGCCTACTTATAGTCATAATTATATCCCCAGTTGCAAGAGAAGAGCTGGGCTTAATCCAGAGTGATAAAGTGGATTTGGAGCTAGACTGAAGAGCACCTTTGACTCATTTTAAGGGCCTCCACTATCATGCTTCAGTGTCATAAAAATAATGAGGTTATGGTAGCATGTGGTGTTTGTACTTCCAATACAGTACATCACTTTGAAAAGCCAGAGGCTAAAATTAGCTAAGAATAAACTGAGAAAAAAATCTTTTAAAAAACATGAAAATCTCTTCCTTAAAATCTCCCAACAATATATGATATTGGAAATTACAATCTGATTTGGAATGAGCTTGAACAGTTGAGATGGTGTGGAGATTTAAGGTTTGGAGAGGAAGCCATTTTGTCTCCATAATGTGTCATTAGGAAGATTTGAAATAAAATAGAGATGAACTCTACTGCCAATTGTGTCCCTGCCCCTGCACGCATCCTGAGCCACTAAACACACTGATTGCAATGAGTCTCCTCTGGTTAATTTTCTTCCATAATGGTGGTAACTTGCAGCTGAGGCCATAGAATGTTACAAAATTATTTATGCAATGTTAGCCACTCTTTTGGACCCCGGATCTATTTTGTTTCTCACAGTGAGAGCAAGAGCAAGAAATAGGTTAGCTGGGGACAGGCTGTGAGTCCCAGTCACCCTGCAGTAACATGTGAGCTATTAATTGAGTGTTCTGTTAATATCATAGGGGCCTATGAAATAGTCAGCTCCCTAACTGAGTTATTAAATGAGATCAACTTGCTGAGTAGCATGTTACCGATTATATTTATTCACTGTTTTTCACTCGAATTTCAAGTGCAAAATTAACCCGCAACGATCTCAGGAGCCTGAGAAATGTATGGTTTTAATCATCCTTTCTTCAGGTATTATAGACAAATTTAGCATGAGGAAGCCAGTGATTATATTTTGAAATTGAGAAACATATCCCCAGTTAAGGTACTGAGAGATGCGTTTTTCTTTCTTTATTTTCTCATTTAAAAGTATTATCTGCTGGGAGGCACAACACAGCCAGCCTGACTTGGCGTTGAAACCTGCTAAAACGTTCCTCAACCATGAACTTGAGAAAATGGTTAGAGTAAATTATTGGAATCTCTATAATGTATTATCAGTAAGAACTGTACCTTTGGAAAAGTTTAAAAGTTAAGTATATTTAATGATGCCTAACATATTTTATTGGCTGTGTTTAACAAAAGGCACTATGCCGCAGTTGTTTTTGACAAGCATGAAAACATCACAGCATGAGACTGCAAAAGGAATTATGGAGAGAAATTACAAGTGATCCATCTCTCAATGAATTATCCACCTCAATAGCCCGCAGAACTCAGCTACCAATTAACACCTACTTTATTACATGTTGGGATGTACTTAATAACTTTCATGTGTTTATGCACTATTACCTTGACTGATGCCTCTTGTACAATTAGGCATAATTGGCATATCAATATGCAAAAGTTAAAAGGATTAACCCTCTTAAAACTAATGAGCATTTCTGTATCCAGCTGCTAAATGAGACAAAATTAGCATTTTTCACTTTTGGGCAGGATTTTATCATGCAGTTTCTCATTGTTGATATTACCTTGTTACATAACTTTAGTTTGGGCGGTTATATGCTGGACTGCTGGAGAATCAGAGTTTTCCAAAGTTAAATTAGCTATAATTATCCCAGCTTTTGTTTCCGCATTCTTAGCCTCGGCAATATGTATTCCTCGATAAGGAACAAAAATAAAAGTTACTTTTGGTTATGTGTGCTCGGTGCATAATTATATAAAAGGGGTATTTTAGTGAGGATATGTCATTTCACCGAGAAAACTTGGCTCAGAGATACTGTATTGAAAGCTTGCCATGGCACTAATTTTCTTTCTGTCTCAGTTCTTTTCATCTCTTTTTTTCCATGCACAATTTTCTGACTAGATACTGACAGAATGTAAAGTATTTTGGCATATTTATTCAAACAAGCCTGTTAAAGATATCTGCTCAAGCTAAACTAAGAACTTGATTTTTCAGAAGTTGGAGGTTGGGGTAAGGTCAAAGGGGGAGATTTTGAACTTAGGAGAAGTGGGAGGAAATGCACACTAAAAATGTGTTCACAGGTTCACATGTGGCATGGCTTGCTGTAACAGAGATACATTTAATCTGTACAGAAAAAAATTGAGTACTTAGAGACTATATATGTATTATGCATCCTATTTAATATATATGGCGTATATATACTACTTGTCACTTGCATATCAATTCTGCAAATCTAATATGGACTTATCAGAGTATATAATAACACAAATATCTGGTATTACACATTTCTATGATTTCACTTATTACAAAAACAATATACAAACATTCTAGGGTCAAATCAATTGTATAATTTTGTCATTAATTCATAAAGTCCTCTTAAAATTTTGCTTAATTAAAAACATGTTAATATGACTGTGAACTCAGAACACAATAAAAAATTCTCCTATACATGTCATAAGAGCCTGTATTCTTCATATCTTAAGTCGAGGAGTATTTTGAAATGCCAATATAAACATTTATTCGACCCGAAGCTGTGCAAACACAGGTGAATTTACTTGTTGAATTAAAAGTTTTGATTGCCTAAGTGCTGCAGGGAAGCATTCCAGTAAAACAGGTATCAATACTCCATTAGTATTTTATTGGTGGCATGCATCATTTTCTTTAAACACCAAACAGTCATTTTTATGTGGTTCATAAGATCAATGCCTTTCAAAATTCAGAGGCCACTTTGCTTTCTAAGAAATGTTGGAGAGGTGGGAAGTTTGGACATCTAATGACATGGTTAGTAAGAAAACTGCGTATCTGTGAGAGCCATCTGGAGACCTTCATTTGGTGGGGAGGGAATGCTCTTTGGTCTCAGTGATTTGTTCTCTCACCCTGAGCATTGGAGTGAGACCTCTTAAAGGTGGACTGCTGATTTACCTGAATGTGCTAAACACAGAAGCAGAAGGCTTAGTGAACGTAAATGGGGGCAAGTAAAGTGTGCCTCCTTAAGGGCTAAAAAGGCTAATGTGCAATCCAGCAAATAGCTAATGCAAAAGGTTTAATGTGGCTTTGATGTTATTTATAAGAGGTATGCCCAGCCTACTAGACAGTTTGAAAATAGATATTAATGAAGAGTTTAAATAGCCCAAGTCAGGAAACTGCAGACATAGGATTTGCAGGCAGGAGCAGTTCCGGCATCTAATACTGGTGTCTTAAGCAGCAACATGTATGAATATTCACCATTTCTATCTTGTAAACCCTGCAGAAGTGCATCACTCCATTCATAGCTATCATGGACAGGGAAATATTTTTTTAATTAGTGTTCAGATAAAGACTTAGGTCAAGCCATTCCTAAACATTAACATACAAGACTCCTTGTGCTTCTCTTAACATACAGTGTTCCTTCATTTTTCTTTTTAATATATTATAAGGAAAAAGAGGAAACAATTTTCCTTTGTTTCTTACTTCTGTGATTTTAGGATACTTGCCAAAGTTGTGGCTAGCTAAAAAGGCAGACATAAAAATTGCTACTAAAAATATAAGCCTTCTGTTTAGCAGAGATTTTGAGAAATATTATGAGGCTGTAGGACTTGTCCATGTTTACTTCAAATCAAGCTTATAGATAGGTTTGAGGCTTTGTTTGTATAAATTGTCCTGAAGTGGATCCTGATATTTAATTAAAATGACACTAAATCACATTGAATTGATAAGACTTGGCATCTCAAACAAAGGTAATTGCCCGTATTGGTTTTATACAAAAATAGCGCTGCTTGGAAAATGTGCAGCCAACACAGACTGTCAACTCCATTTATAGATCAATATGTGAAAACCATTGATCAGGCAGGCATGTATAACAGTAACACTTTGCATTTATTTGTTGTTTTTATACCACATTAAGGCTTACAGGATTATAGGCTTCCTAAATATTTTGACTTCCTCATAAATATATGATCTGTTGAATGTTAATTAAATGAGAGTCTGCAGCCATCTCTAAAATTGTTTTTAGTTTGATGATTTCCTTTTATTGCTGTGGATCGTATGATCTGAAAATGGATTAGTTTCCTTCTGCATAAAGATTATTAAAGCCTTAATGTGTCCTATTTAGTGTAAGATGTGGCTGCCTTTTTGCTTTGAAAAATATAGATACAGACAATTATTTTCTCTTAGCGAGTGGCTGATCTCTTTTTATTAACTGGGCATTCTCAGAGCTCAGGGTGGAATTATTTCCTGACATAGTTTGCACACTCTGTAGATAACGGGTCTTCTTGATTTTTCCTGATAGAATTTGTTTTCTTTCTTTTCTTTTTATCTAGCTCTGTAGTACAGGCATCTGATCAAACATTATGTAGAAAATAAACTCATCACCTCGATTAAATTCTAGACACACACATATAATTTGAATTCTATTTTTCTGATTCAAGAACAAGCCTTATGAACTGTTCTTATACACTGCATTCTACAGTTAAATCTTTCTTATCTCATCAGTGTAAGGACAGTGTTTTGTTCCTAATCTTTATTGGACTATTGTGTATGACATTTGTAAGCCATTTTGGTTTATAAGGAAAAGCTGGAGGACAGTGGAGTCAGACTCTCCATAGATCCAAACCTCAGATATGACTATGAAATAATGTGTCTTCCACTGCAATTTTCTCTGCCACTGAGAGGTCAATTTTGTTGAGAAATCTTTTTATATCCTCTATATACATTAGGAGTACTGCTTTCAAGACAATACTTGGTTTTATATATGATATTAAAACAATAATAAAAGAAACAAGATTTCAGAAATAGCAAAAAAAAGAAATCATGAAATTCAAGGGTTAGCTAAGGTAACCAGTCTGCTGTAAAGCAGAAGAAAATGTTTATTTAGCTAGATTTTTGACTTTTAAATAAAATGCCCTGAGGTGGGAGGAAGGAAAGAAGAATAAAAGAACACTAGAGATTTCTTTCCTTGTCCTTGCCGTCCCATGTCATCTCATGCTGTGAAAATCTTTAACTCTGTTTACCAAGCACAAATTGGACTTGCCAAATGTTCAGGAAGTTTTCATTGACAGTGTAGAGTCTGTACTTCAAAGAATGAGCTGGGGCTCTTGAGTTCACGTTCGTGGTTGCATCGTTTCCATTTTAACTTGAGCATAGCTAAATTTGTTTATAATCTCCTACTGATTGAACATGGCGCTGAATGTACATGAGATACATTTTTTTTTTACTTTAGTCCTCTGATTACTAATTTGAATCCAAAACTCTAACCTTGTTAGCATCTGGACTTATTTCCATAATAACAACCCCTTCAGAACCTACAAAGTAATGAATAATTGACAACAAATGAAATGTTTTGATAGTTGTCGGCACAAAGCATGTTTAATGTTTTGTGTTGCTTCCTAGCTAATTATGTAGATGACACATTTGTCAGACCTTGACTGCCATTAGAAACGTGTTTCCAGAGGGGAGAAAAACAGGCTATTCATAGAGTAATTAACTAGAATGCTCAATGACCTGTGAGAGATTCAAATCGCTGCCAGTTCAGACATTGTTTTGTTACAGAAGCAGAGGGGTAATTAAAATTCCAAATTACAGTCCTATGATGGAGCATTTGTTTGTTGACAGTATACTCTTACTCTAGTTTGTTAATTCTTTTTAAAATTGCTTCTAATCCATTTTATAGCTTTAGGAGTTCCGTCTTTGAATTTACTGACAACTAATATTATGGTAAATTGTACTTCAATGGAGTACTGCCTTCCTCACAGTTTCAAGGGAGCACAAGGTGGGTGGGATAAAATAGCTCCTTCCCTAAACTGACATATCAGGTGCTGTCAGTGGGAATGCCACTAAAGTGTAACATCTTGTTAAATACTGTGCTTCCAGTTCTATATTAGGGGAAAATGTCCTGGCAGAAAATACAGAGATTAAAAAGGAGAGCAACAATGAACATCTAAAAAGGAGGAAAAAATACTCATCTCCCAACAAGAAATGATTGATTAAGGTGTTCTATTAAACAAGGAGGAAGAGAGAGGAATTAGGGCTGAGGATGATTTGGGGAATGCGTTGAGTTCAATGCAGAAGGTGCAGCAGTCTGTAGGAAAGTTCTCATGGATCAGTCAAAAAAGGGCGTTTTTACAGCAGTACCTTCCATATCAGGTCAATAACAAACTGTAGGATAACGGGTATCATGCATGAATTTTTTCAAGGCATTATTGGCATAGTTTACAAATCTGGAAGGCCAACGTAGTCTAAAAAATTCAGCTCAAGAGAAATATTTATTCAGGTTGCTGAAAGTGAGAACATAGTTTTATTAAAAAGATCTGACAGAAGTCACACGGTATTTGATGCAGGCGAGCTGACAGAGGCATCCAGTGAGCGTTGATTATCCTGAAGTCACTGTCTGCTTGGATTGATTTTCACTTTCTCCGTTTATGTAACAGTTCCTGTAATACAGCTGACCCCGAATCATGTTACCTTGTCATTTCTCTGCATGGATCAAGAAGAGATGAGCTGAAAATAGCTAGACACTGACCTTGAACTTGCCAGAAAAGTGAGAAGTGACAGTGGGGTTTTTCTGTAGTATGTGTACAAAGATTAAGGCGAACTGCTCCTCTGTTGAGTTCACTGCAGCAGCACAAGGGGGCAGAGCAGTACTAGAGATTACAGGTAAAATAGGTTCTGCACCAGCATGTAAAGGCTCTGAAATACCGAGTTGAGCCAGAGGTCTCATTTTTACGTCTTAGTGTAGACATGAAGGAGAATTACTGATGAATCAAAATCTTGGGTCCCCTGATATTCATAATCAGTAATCTAAAAGTGTACATTCTAATTAAAAAAAAGGTTACCTAATACTCTGTGTGGCAGCAGCTATGCTTTTCCACTAAGTTATTTGCAGCATCTCTTATTTAATTCATATAATACTCTTCACCCTTAAAATAAGTTAGTCACTTAGAACCTTAGTCACTATTATTATGAGGGTTTTATGGCAAATTCCTAAGGTAATATGTGTCATTTAAGGTACAATTGTATCAGAAGCTGGGAACAGTCTTTTTATACTATTAAGTATCAAAACCCCCAAATTAAAATTGGGCAGTGTTATATGTTGATGTACATGCACAGAAAGGTAAAATGCAAGCTGGTAAATAATATTTGCCATTGGATTTACGTTTTTCTATACCTTGTGCATTTTCCCACCTTAATACTTGCCTCAGTTTTCAAACATTTCCTTTAATAGATCATCACTATAACATTGATTAATCTAAAACACAGTATGTTGAACATTGTCCTTTGATTGCTAGCACTTAGCTAAGCTAAGTCATTGTTTTACTGATGCAGAATGTTTCTTATAAATGACACTCAAAGAACTTGCCAAGTGAAGCAGAGAACTGAAGCAGGTTGAGAAACAAGAAGAAACACTGACTTGATTATCCCCTAGGCTGTAAGTGCCTTATGCAATGGCAAAATAGCATCTTTGCATGCGTGATGGCACAATAACATTGCAAACCTCTACAGTAACAAGATCCTTTCTTGCATATAGTGGATTCTTTCTGTGTGTGTGTGTGTGTGTGTGTGTAAATAAACACACGTATCTATTATGCATATATAAAAATACAGTAAACATATATATACACACAAATGCATATATACGTCTCTCACTTCAGAGTGAGAGAGATATGTATATAATATTTATATATTTGAGATTATATTCTATAAAAAATAGCCACCTACATATAGTTATAAGCTGAAATATCAAGATTGCTTCAATACTCTTCTTCCCATAGATTTAATTCAGGACAGACAATGTTAAGATCTGAGAAATAAGTCAAATTCCAGTATGTTTCAAGGATGGAATAAGTAGGAGATCATTTGGTTCCCAGAAATGAGGTTGGAAATATTCAGAATAACTATGTCATCACAGAAATCTACAGTACCTAGTTTTTGGCCTCACATGGAAGAAGATAGCTTGTGCTGTCGGAGCATAAGTCCACCAGTGTAGGTTTTGATGTGTGTGTATGTGTGTGGGGTGGGGGAGGGATGGGAATAGGGTAGATTTATAGTTACAAAATTGGTGTGTCTAAAGCTGGTGTCTTTGAAGGCAATCCTGAGGAACAGTTGCTTTCCTTTAGAGTCACACATCTATTTTGCATTCCTGCTCCTCAGACTGTGCAGAAGACCTCTTGTGTGCCCTCTCCCAGGTGGTAGGAAACCCATCCCTAAATGGTTGATTAGCTTCTGCTTCTGAGGTCAAGGCAGACATAAAGGTGTTGGCTGCTAAAACACATCCCCAGAGTTGTCATTCCCCCTCCCTTCCGTGTGTAAGGCTTTTAATAAGGGACTTTAGTCCCTCATATGTTCAGATTCAGTTTATTGTTACCATCTGTTTAATTACCCTCTCAGGTTTATGTTGGGAAGCATGAAACTATTTTATCCAGCCTTTGAATCTCTGTGTTCCTAAAGAGATGTGGGTAAAGTACATGTCAGTTTTCAAAGACCATATTAAAAACTGATAAGCAGAACCATTTCCAAACAATACCATGTAACAAAAAGGCATTTTTGTATACATTAATGCATGTTGCAAGTAATTAGCAAATGCACAGCGATGTGGCACTTTCTCCCAGAAGTGATGCCATCTTCTTTATGCGCAATCTCACATGCTTCTCCTTTTAGGTGACGGATTTTTATGATTCCCATTCACTTCCAATGCACTGGCAGTACATTTATTGAGGAAGAGATATGGGATTTGAGTTGTAACAGGATGTATGGTTGTCATATGTCAAGCAAGTTTAAGGATATGCTAAAATGAGAGATAAATCATATGCTCCAAAAATGAGGATAGACTCTTTGGGGAAGGTGAGAAACCCATAGGAAGTTCAGTTACTTTATTCTTTCTCCGCTTCCTCCTCTACCTCATTTTTATTATTGCATTCCATTCTTTTTTTTTTTTTTTTTTTCTGGAGAGGCACCAGCATGTTTTTTCTGGTGGCCACTGTAGTCACCGTGATATGATGCGTTTTTCCACATGTAAATTCCTTTGATAAAATTACACTGGCTGACACAGACCTCTCACTCATTTATATCCAAATTATTTCATATACCAGCATTTGGGTGACATAAAACATAACATAAAATGAAACAAAGCCAAATTCTGGTGTTTAAGTATCAACATGTTGTAGAGATCTGGCCTTGAAAACCAAAAGGAAATAAATCAGGTGATTACACTTACTAAATAAAAAAGAAAATGTCAAATGTTTACTAATGTTTCATATTTACTTATCCCTGAGGAGGTGATTTCAATAAGTGATTTTTTTCCCTGAGATTCCAAGATATCCAATTAATAATGTGTTTGAAAATGTTCAGAAGTGGTAGTCTTGTTTTTATGTGAGTGCCTTTCCACAATACCATAAACACAAACGACCATGGTACTGTTTTTTTTTTTTTTTAATCCCTTCATGAAGAAACCAGCACTGTTCTTGCCTCATAATCTTATATTATTTCTATGGAGGAGGAGGAATAGTGATGACACTAACTTTCCTCCACTACTTTTGGACACCTGACCTGCTTTCTTTCCCACAGGGTAAAAGGAAGCTGCAGTCTTCGTATTCCCAATGAGAAGGGACATGTGTCTCCTTGCATTGAATTGTCTTAGATCATATCATGTAGCACAAAGTGACCCAATATAGGAAGACAGGAAAACAAAGTGACAGTTTTGTTTGCTCAAATATAAACACCAACATCAAAACATGGGGGCAAATCCTAGAGTCCCACTGCCAGATCACAGGAATTAAATAGCAAGAGCTGATATTCTGTACTTAGATAAAATGTTTTCAAGGAGTAGTCTAAATCAGCAGGGAAAGGATAATGAATAAGCTTAGCTCAGGTTAGACAAAGTGAGTGTAACTACTACTCTTAAAATCCATGGGAAAGTTAATCTGGCTTATACTTGATAATATATCACCCACTGTGGTCTTACCTATTGATCATAGCCTGACAGTGGGTAACATTTCATGGCAACTTCCTCTTTTACCATGAATTATTGACAGTATTAATGCCAATAACACATGATCAAATAGACAGGAAAGAAGTTTACATTCCTGGATGTGCTATCTTTAACCTCCATGCTTTTAATATCATCGTTTAAAAAAAAGGAAAAAGAAAAGAAAAGAAAGAAAGAGAGAAAGAAAGACATTTTCTTTCTTGTCTTGAAATTACCAATGAATAAGATTTTACTATCACACAGATTATTAATTTGGTAGCTTTATAATTCTCATCTACAACACATTTTGGGTAATAAAGCCCTAAATATAAGGGAATATTATAATTGTTATTTTTATCCTGGCATCCTCAGTCTTATGTAACAAAAACCCTAGAGAATGTTACTCTAACAGTGTGTCCTGAGGTCCCTGCATTAATAATTTCCAGCTCATGGAGTTGTCATCATCCCAACCCATTAAGAGTCCCCAGACTGAAAAGTGGGTGAGCAGGTCAACTACTTTCATCCGTTCATTCATCAGTCCATTCTTTTATTCATTTGGAAGACATTTACTGGCACCTACTCTATGTCAGAGACTGTGTTGAAACCTGGGGATACAAAACAGAAAGGTTCTCTGTCCTCTTGGAGTTTACATTCAGGTGAGGTAGAATCATTATATCTATATAGCTATATATATAGCTATCACAGGATAGCTCAGGCTCAGCCTGTTTGCTTTCTAGATGTCATCATGGTCACCACCAGCTCCTCCTCATTCTCAGTACTGGTACTAGCATCATGTACCTTACATTTTGTCAGAAATATTATACACAGTGTTTAAAATTGACCTGTGAAATAAGAGACCTTCACTGTCTCTTCCTGTAGACGCATTTCTGTGGGTTGTAAATCTCAAACAAGACTTTTTTTAAAATTTGAAATTGTGGAACTCCCACCTGATTTTAGCCTACTTTAAACTCTCTGTAGCACACTTTAGCAGACCTATTTCCTATGTCTTTTTTCCTTTGGCAAACACAAGTTATTAGAGTACTTTTTTTTTTTTTTTGGTAATAAATCAAGGTGCAAGTATTCTCAACTGGTTAAATTTATAATGCCATTTTTATTCATTACCCATTCTTATTCCCTCTTCCTTAGTCTTCAAAAACTTATCATAAATGTTTAACTGGAGTAGTTGAAATAATAATTTTTATGAATACAAGTTAATATGTTAGTATGTATACTTGACATCTAGGGCTGTTTATGCTTTCAACAGGAAAATTGAATACAGACCCAACTTAGCCTTTTACAGAGCATTCAAAATTTTCACCAAGTTCTTGACTTTTAAACATTTTTTATTATGATCTTTGCCGATTATCTGGCTGAACGTTGTCCTCCAAGTACCCATGATTTGTGAAATTTTGGGGGTTGATCATGGAAGAAATGACTTAATTTGCACACCCACCTAAGTAGCCCCTATCATTAGTGTTATCCTCATCTATTTAAGACTAGCATGCTATCAGAGTCCTTAAGACACATTGCCGGCTATGACGCTAATACGCTCCTACACCAAAGCAAAGATCAGAGAGCAGAGGCTCAGTTGGCAGTATGAGCTATTTTGAGGTTTATTCTATTCAGGAAAAAAAAGAAAGGAAAAAAATGTTTTGAAGAATAATTTCTTCAAATTGCATAGACAAACTAGGGTCAAAATACAGTAATATCCAGGTTTTGAAATAAGCCAATCAGTTGACCAGTTTAAAGACTTAGCTCCACCTAAAGCAAGGCAATTCTTAGGTATTTCCGAATAAAGGCATATCTCCCTTTATTGCGCTTCATTTTATTTCACTTCACAGATATTGCGCTTTTTTTTTTTTACAAATTGAAAGTTTGTGGCAACATTGAGTTCAGCAAATTGGTGCAATTTTACCAAGAGCATTCGCTCATTTCGTGTCTCTGTGTCACCTTTTGGTAATTCTCATTATATTTCAGAATTTTTCATTATAATTATATTTGTTATGGTGATCTGTGATCAGTGATCTTTGATGTTACTATTGTAATTATTTTGGCATTTTTTAGAAATAAAGTATTTTTTAATTAAGGTATGTACTTCTTTAGACATAATGCTATTGAGCACATAAAAGACTACAGTATAGTGTAAACATAACTTGATATGCCCTGGAAACCAAAACATTTGTGTGACTAGCTTTATTGTGATATGAGCTTTTTTGCAGTGGTCTGGAACCGTACCTGCAATGTCTCCAAAGTATGCCTGCACTTGATCATGCACAAAATAGTTTCTATCGAGACTTCATAGTTTCTTATTTCTCTAATGTGTGCATAATTGGACAGCAGTCTTGCTATAAGAATGGACAAGGAAACCCAGACTAGATCCTGGATGCGTTAAAGAGAACTGTTTTACACCTTTTGACTTTCAATCTGAGCTTCTCTCCACTCATGTTGACCTTTACAATTCTGAGATCCCCACCTGCTGCCTGACAGCTTAGCTGAAACCAATCTTGAAAGATCTATGCTTTCCAAGATCACAAACATGTACCTAGAACTCTGATAGCTTCCTTTTACCTATGCTTCAAGGATTTGTTTAAGGACAATATTGATTTCATATATACTAGTGACAAGAGGCTAATAGTCTAAAGCAGAGGTCACAAACAAGTGGATGACCCAATTTTGCCCATAGGTATTTTTTGTTTGGGATGGTGTTTTTAAAATTTTGACTTTGAAAGGCTTTAGTTGGAGTAGCGGTGTCTTCATCAACTTATGCTACCTGCTTGGCCCTGAAGATATTTCAGCTTGTAATCTTAGAGTTATTTCAGTGACTGACTATTTAGAATTGAGAACATAATGTGGCAAGTCAGAAGATGACAACTGTTAGTTATCAATTTGAGAATTTAGAAGATGACAATTGTTAGTCATACATTTGGAAATGTAGTCTCTACCACATTTCACTGAGAGTGTGAAAACATTCTGTTATATAGCTAAATATGAATTTTCTTATTCAGATTTTTTCACTTGGGATTAATTTCAATTTTAGACTCTTATATTATTATAAATTAACAAACAACTTGCTACCTTTTAGACAACACTAAAAGATAACTGTGATTATCTATGCAGATAGTGTTTTCTTCTCACTATGTTATAAATATTCTGTTTATTCTGATTTATCTATGATTTAACTTTTGTGGGTTTTGTTAAATATTTCTGAAAGCTTGATGTTAAGCTGCCTTGTATTTAAGTGAAGCAGTGCACTTCTAAATATTACAAAAAAGAATCACACCAGGCCCTTAGAAATGAGAAATGATGCTATCTGACAGTTCACAATATTATACAAATTTTAAATCAATTTAGATTTGACTAGTCATCTTATCTTTTACTTTATCTTATCTTTTATATCTTATCATTTACTTTACATTTTTAGTAATTAAAGTTAATTTGAAGACTATTAAACTTCGTTAGAATTTTTATATCTTTTTCAATTGACATGTAACATCCCATAAAAAATGAAACACACAAAAAAAGGAACTCCACAAACAGTCTCAACACAGCTGCTTATAGCCAAAATTTCTTTTTCTGGAGCGTCGGCTTTACCAAGTCAGAAGCTGTGTGCCTTTGTGGAGAGAAGATAGGTTCATATAAGGAAGAGAAAAGCTCCTTTGAAACAAAGATCAAAGGGCTCTTAGAGATCTCTAGACTTGCATCTTGCATGCTGAATCCAACCTAAAGATGTGTTTTGTCTGGTCCAGTTTCCTTCTTGTTTTTTAACTGGGCTGACATTTTAACATTGTGACCTTTCACAAGAATTTGTATATGTGACACATCTCAAAATATCAGAAATTCTGGCATCAAAGGGCTGGCTCCCCAAAGAGCAGGCAATAACCATCTAAAGGTAAATAGATGCTGCCCTGTCTAGATGGGGCAAGTGGCCTCTAGTTCACAGCATTCAAACGAGGTCCCCTTCACTGGATCCTGTTACTTACCTGACATTTGAGTTGGCAATGTCAGCTTTAGCATATCTATTCCAACCTTCTTTAAATGCCCACTAACGTTCAAAAAGAAGCTGTGTTATCATTCAAGTAACTGCAAAATTCATGTTTCCATTGAATGTAACTTTTCTAAGTTGCCTCTTCTAGGTGGGCATAAGGTTTGGAAATAGGAAGAAAGAGTTCATTTATGTAGTGAGGTGGTTACTTACATAAATGAAACCTTGGAAAACTTGATCCTCTGCTGATTCCCAGAGACACTAATTAGTGCCCCTGTGGCACACAAATCTCCAATGACAAATCAAAGATTCAATCATGGGGAGATGTGGCAAGTCTCTGTCCCTGAAGTGGTCCCTCCAGGTTCAGTCAGAACTGTCAGGGCAAGTGTCATACAGAGGTTGTAATGTTCTCGTTTGTTAGTTATGAGTTTGGTACACGTTCAGTATTTTGACCAGTAACATTTGACTCTAGCCAGGATTAGAATTATTTTAGGCAATGTAAATCAGGCGTAAATCATCCCCTCAAGCACATCTACATGATGGTTACCTTCAAAGTGCTTTGCCACTTCATGGAAGCAAATAGAGGAGTCTGGTGATTATAAACATGAGCTAGTGCTGAGCAGACCTGGGAGAAAACCCTGGCTCTGTTCACTTACTTACTATGTTACTTTGGGCAAATTTCTTATATATATATATATATATATATATATATAATTTATTTATTTTATTTATCTTCTCTTCATTTTTTTGGCTGCGTCGGGTCTAAGTTGAGGCACACGGGATCTTCATTGAGGCATGTGGGATCTTTCATTGTGGCACCGGCTTCTCTCTAATTGTGGCGTGCAGGTTTTCTCTCTCTAGTTGTGGCACATGAGATACAGGGTGCATGGGCTCAGCAGTTGTAGCATGCAGGCTTAGTTGCCCTGCGGCATGTGGGATTTTAGTTCCCCGATCAGGGATCAAACCTGTGTCCCCTGCATTGGAAGGCGGATTCTTTACCACTGGACCACCAAGGAAGTCCCCTGGACAGATTTCTTGATAGTTTGGGGGCTTCCTATCCACAATTTTTAATGAATATAAAAATATCAGTTACCTATAGACTGATGAGAATTAAAGAAGATAATGTATATAAAATGCTAAGTATGATAACTGGGCACATAAGAAGTATTCAGAAATTGTAGAAAATCACTGTTATAATCATGCCACTCATTTGAATAAGGTTCTACAGACCTGGCTCTGTAGCTTTGAACTTCCCTGTGGGCCCCTCTGCCATTTGACCAACACCTTTCAGCAAAGTTGTTCCAATACTCACCTGTATTCTGAAACATTTTGATTCAACTACCTTGAACTCTTACTCAACCTATTCTTGATTTCTTTAAGCTTTTAATTCTTAGACAAATATTTTCTGATATCTGATACTGTTTTTACAATGCGTTAACGCCTGCCAGCTTCCATCCTCAGCTAAGACCAGAGTTAGCTCTTAAGTTACAGTAATACAAGTGTTTGCCATTTGGGGGCGTTCACTATGTACGTGGCACTATGCTAAGTGCTGTAACAAAGAAGACTTGATTAAAGCCTCACAGCAAAAAATAAGTGATGGAACTGAGACTTGACTCCAAGGATGACTGATACCAAAGCCCAAGCTCTGGCTATTCTGAGCCACAGTCAGTATTATAGCTCCTAAGCCCTGAAACCCTGCCCTGCTATAGACTCCATGGTGACACTCTGCTATGTTCAACCTGGCCCACAGAAACAGTGGGAAGCAGTTATACATTCTCTTTTTATGCCAATTAAAATTCTATTCAACTTTAAAGAATGAATTAAAGCTCAATCTCCTACACAACAGTTTCTCACCTGGCTTTTCCCTCATCTGAACTCCAATAGCAATTATTCATTTGATGAATGATATAACTTTTTATTATGCACAGCTTTAGTGTATTTCTCTCTGTTTTATTTTGAAAATTTATTACCCTTAATTATTATTGTTCAACTTTTTGTATTTTCCTATTATATATCCCCTACTAATGTGAAAGCTCCTAAAACTCAGACATCATGGCAAACCTCAACTGAATCTGACTGAAAGTGAGCATTTAGTATTTTTAAAAAATTTAAAGTACTTTTTAAAAGTTTAAAATAGTATATGGCTAGTAACATCTAACGATATCTCTTCTATCTTCTGAATAAAACATCTCTGTAACAAAAATGTATAATTTTTATCTGTACAACAGGAGTAAGAAAAAATTAGAATCTAGGGATATCTCATACTATAAAAATAAAGAAGCTGAATTGAGAGCAGGAAAACCCCAGCAGTCCATCTATGTTTCTAATCATGGACAGTGAATTCATCATTCCATCCACTGAGTCCGAAATAGGTAGCTTATCTCTTTGACTGCCTGCCTTGTAATTCAGAAATGATCGCATGTGTGCCAACCACAAACTAGGCAAGAATCCCTGTACTGAGCAGGTGTTGTTTTATGAAACAACCAGAATTCTGTTGCTCTTTATCCTTTCCCCACCTTTTTATATCCACTCAGAGATTAAAACTCCCAGAAAACACCATTGTAGAGATAGTAGGGGACTGGCAGTGGGATAAGGCGTTGTTGGAATTATAGTAACCACAAGTATATTGCTAAAGGTAGAGCTAGAATTACCATGAGCACCAGTAGAAGGGTGGGCTGGGATTTAATTTTATATATACATATATATGTAAAATTATATTTAACTATGTATATATACATAATTAGTATATAATTATACACTACATATAATAATATATTATTAGTATATAGTATATAATTATATATAATTAGTATTTAATTATATACAAATATAACTAAATAATATATATAATTAGTCCAACACATCAGAGAACAAGGCAGGGAAAGCTAAAGATGTTCCCACCTGTATCTAGCAGCACTATACTAGGCAGTCTTGTTGACTGAAACTGTGATGGAGAGTGGTGGTTACCAAACTGCTCTCAAGCTGTATCCAACTCCAAGAAGGGAATTCAGCCACCCATCTGGATAATGAATTCAGACCAGAAATAGTCACATGACCTTCATAACCATTACAGATTGCATTTGGTCCCATGGGACAGAAAAATGGACATATTGGCTTAAATAACTAATGGGCTTATTTTTGTGTGTAACAACAATGCAGAGGTAGTAACTACCAGGCAGTTGTAGTGCTTCACTAAGAAAAATGTCAAAGACACAGGTTTCTTCCAGTCACCCTCCTTAGAATGCAGTTTATTTCCTATTGCTGATCTTCTCATGGCCAGCAGATGGCTGCTTTACCTTTAGCATTTCAAGTGCATTCCAAGCAGGAAAGAAGACAAGTTAAGGGCAAAAGGCCTGTGCAAGCTGAACCTACTGTCTTTTAAATAGCTTCCACAGAAGGTCCATTCAATGATTCTACTTATATCTTGTTCAAAACTATATTACATTTTCACATTTAGCTTCAAGGAAGACTGTGATATGTAATTTTTGATCAGGAGACTTCCCTGCTGCAAACAAAATAGTATCAGATAGAGATAAGGCTAATAAAAAATCAGAGTTAAAGGACAGAGTGGATTAAGAGTGAGGTGGGAGTGGGAACATTCCTTAGATCATGCAGGGCTTTGTAGTCTACTAAAATGAGTTTAGATTTTATTGTTTGATGCACAGAGGACACTGAAAGATTTTAAGCAGATGAGTCTCCCTGCTTGGTGGAGAATAGGTTAAGAGAGGAAGAAAGAAAATGGGAGTGCTATTGAGTTCAAGCTATTCTTGACCCAATAAATCATGGTAACTTGCACTAGATTGGTTGAGTGGAGATAGATGGAAGAAAACAATTAACATTTTAAGCATAGAATTGAAAAGACTTGCAGACAATTGAATGTAGGTGGAAAGGAAGTGGGGAGGTTTCCAGGTATTTAGATAGAGAAAGTGGATTGATAATAGTGCCAGTCACTGAGATGGGAAGAACAGAGAATGGACAGATTTGACAATGTGAGTTGTCAAGTGGTCAGATTTGGTTATGGATAGTTTGAGATTTCCAATGACACATCAAAGTCAAAGTGTCGAGGTGACAATGAATTATGTGGGTTCGGAGCTCAGAGAGTAGACATGACCAGGAGATATAATTTTGATGCCAAGAACCAGCAGATGATATGTAATGCCACATATATAACCAAGAGTCCATCGGAATAAAGCATAGGCAGAAAAGAGGGTTTAAACCTGCAGCCTAAGCCTGCAAAGAAGTTGAAGGAGTGACTGGAAAAGTGGGCGTGAACCAAGAGATGTCCATGAGTTTCAAGAAATAAATGGTGCCTGAGAATATTCAAGTAAAAAAATATATATTTCACTTAAGTACCTGTAGATTCAGTTTCTTTGAGTGAAAAGTTACTTCATAGGAATTGGAAATGAGGCAAAAGTAGTGACTCTAAGTGTTAGTATTATGATCTAAAGATACAATTAAAAACAGAGATGTTGTTTGTTTCATGTATAAGTATTTTAGACATCATTTATAGTCATATATGAATATGCATGCATATATAAGTACTATTTATATACATTTAAATGTATGCTCTGATAAAATCTAAGCAATATTAGTATCTTTATATGTTTCAAATATTATTTTTCTTTTCCTGGTAGAGGAAAACTCAAAATTTATTTTGCACTTTTAACTTTCCCGTAAAAGAATATTATCTTGGTTCTTCCAATATCACAAGGAATAGGAAAAAGTCAATATGTCTGGAAAATACTGGTTTCAACATGTAAAACAAATGTTCAAAGATAGAATCAAAGGGCAAACATCAAGGTAAAGATAAAGAAATAAACTACACAGAGATAATAAAGATAATCCACAAAACTTAAAATAAACCCTGCAACTCTAATTTTATCTTGAGTAAATTGAATGGATATTTTTGAGCTTTGTTTTTCATTTACAGTTTGCCCCAGGATAAAATGATAAGCTCTATTAATCAGAAAAGGTTAATGGCATATTATTTCTTTAGTAGATTGATAACAGTTTCTGGACCAAGTTGTTTGTAACTTCTGTCCAAGTGGACTATTGTACTCTGGCAGCAAATCACATGAAAGTGTCAACCATGTGTTTGATTTTACCCACTTACAGAAAAAATCCCTCAAGGAACATTATAAGATAATATAATGTGTAAAATTAATCGTTTTTCAAGGGGTCTTTTCCAATTTTATTCTCCTTGGTTGAATTCCCTTCCCAATTTGGCCCTCAAATATGCATTTTCTTATTGGAAGATGTGTTTGTGGCAAGGGTACTAGAGCCCACTTTGAGTCAACTTACATTTATCAAACAATTCCCTCTCACCCAAAAATTCCCAGAGTAGTCACTACTAGCAATTCTCCTTTATTTGTACTCTCTGTTTGTACCTGGTGGATTCTATACTATATTAATTCTTAAAACCAGCTCTGCCAGACTCCCTATGGTTACAATTATTAAGGCTGGAACTGAAATGATATCTCTCATATTGATCTTCAACCAGAAGTTCTTGTCCCTAAGCTTTTGTTTCCCATTAAGACGCTAATGATAGCCTCCACCAAATGAGCAGCTTAATAGTCACAAAAAGCTGAATGAAAAGACTTTGATCATCACCTTTGAGAGCTCTATATTTCAACATCTCTCCTGTCCGTAACTGGCAAACACTAACAGAGCTTTCAATTAAAAAACAAACAAACAAAATGCTTTAAAGAAACTTTTTTTTTTAACAAAAATCATCTCCTTTTTTTGTTTGTTTTTGCCAAGTAGTTTTAGCTCTACAGGCTCTGTTTGCTTTCCAGGTCATACAAAGACTGTTTGCCTATGGATTATTTTTAATATTCTAATTTTTAACGTTTCATTTTCTTTCTATAAGAACTGAGATGTTATAAATCCAGTTAAAATGATAGAAATTAGGAAGCAGTTTCGAGTGTCTATTTGATTTATTTATTAAGAGAATTGGTGCAGATTAGTCAGTGTAGTCTCCGCCATGTCTGGAGGGACAGAGGAACTACTTGATGGTTCTTTCATATTCACATCTCCTCCTGGAAAAAGTAGAATAATGACTCTATAATGAAGCTCTTATACAAACACAGTGTATCCTGAAAAAATATTAATGATATTTTAGTAATTGATCAAATGGAAAAAAATCTCTTTAGGTATTAATTAGACATATTAACGTTATTCACTCCACTGCTAAAAAATAACAACACTATGGAGACTTTTCATATCCAAGTTTTAAATCAACCTCATATTGTAGACATTTAATTTTCCCTAGAACGCTGCAGATGCATAATTTAAAAATGTACACTCTGTAGTGGTGGACTTATGCATACATAGAAATAAAACTAGAGAGGGTTAAAAAACATCAAGCCTGAAATTTTATGGGCCATTAGCTCTTCAATGCATCTCATGGGCTCCTAAACCAATGAACCGAGAGCCTTGGGAAGCCTAGCCTGACCCGAGTGGAAGAAATGAGGAAGAACACAAGTATTAACAGTGCTCAATGCTATTAAAATATTCACAGAAGACTAATTTGAAAATGTATTAACCACATAGTAAGTTAAGGCCCATCACAGATCAAAAGCTAAGTTTTGGGACAGGAAGCAATTGTTGAAAGTAATTGGCTGATACTGGGAGGAAAGACTGGAGGAGAGAAGGCTGGATGGAAAATGACCTGATAGCCTTTTAAGACCTGTGGTTGGCAGAGGTCCCTGTGATAATGATCTGCTTCCCTTGGTGTTTCTTCCTTTAGGAGACACATGCCTGAAACGTGGAAGCTCTGATGTCTCCATGGATATGGAGCAGGCTTGTGCATGGACAGAAGGAAAAAAGTTATCCCCACCATTTTTATTGTCAACCACAGATCTTGGGGTGAATAATGATTTCTAAAGTCATCTTCAGAAGCCACTATAATTCTTTTACTCCTCAGCCTTCTTCCTTGAACTTAGAAATTAGTACAATATTTTCAGGGAGGCCTCTCTAACTATTGCAAACCTCCGGTATCTCCAGGGCTATGAAAAATGGTCATCTTGAAAACCCAACCTAATAGCAGATGTAGTTTCAATAAAAGAAGAAAAAGTCAAATTCAAGTCATAGAATCATATCTATTTGAATAATAATAATATAATGTGTACAATACCTTAATGAAATTATTATTTTATAATACATTAAAAATAAAATACGGGCCTCCCTGGTGGCGCAGTGGTTAAGAGTCCGCCTGCCGATGCAGGGGATACGGGTTCGTGCCCCGGTCTGGGAGGATCCCATATGCCGCGGAGCGGGCTGGGCCCGTGAGCCATGGCCGCTGGGCCTGCGCGTCCGGAGCCTGTGCTCCGCAACGGGAGAGGCCACAACAGTGAGAGGCCCGCATACCGCAAAAAGAAAAAAATAAAATAAAATAAAATAAAATACATGTTACTATCTAGAGAGAACTTTTTTATTGTTTGCAAATTTCAAGGGAATCACTACACTGTCAAGCTTGAGCACAACTGAGTTCCTATATTTTGAAAGGTTCTTCTACATTACCAACTGATCATGCAAGAAAGTGAGATGACCTCATTCCTTAAGCAAAATACTTCAGGATGCTTTTGTCACACAATTATAAAGATTCACAAAGATTATTTTATATTGATGGAAAATAAGCGAACAATGATGTAGGAAACTTTACTATTATTCATCTATACAATAATACATTTTCTCAAAGTTTTATTTGCAACTTTCAAAAACAATTATGGAAATTACTCAGTAAGAAAATAAATCTACTGCTTTGTTAATTTATCTGTTTCACATCATTCAAGAGCAAAGTGGAATTGATATTTATATGCAGAAGCCAAGCAATTAATAAATTAATCATTATATATCCAAAACAACCATGGGCTTTGGGCAGCTGGTTAAAATTATTAGATAATAGCAGAGGAAATCACTTAATAGTAAATAGTGAAAAACAACTAACAAATCGGAGAATCTATATAAAAATCATCTTGTACTGGTCAATTCTTTTGTTTTCAAATGTAGAAACCCAATTTAAATTAGTTTAACTAGAAAAAAATGTATTGGTTCTCATAGAATGTATTAGTTATCTATCATTGCGTTATTTACCATCCCCAAATGTTTATGTAACTTATAAATCTTCAATATGGGTAGGACTCAGTAGGGAATGCTCATTGCATTGGCTGGGGCAGCTCAACTCAGGCCTGGAGGACTTACTTCCAAGATGGCTCACTCACATGGCTGGAAAATCAATGCTACTGTCCCCTAGAAGCCCAACTAGAGCTGAGGAATGAGGGGTAAGGGGACTCTATTTCCTTCCACATGGGCCTTCCATGGCCTGTTTCAGCTTCTGCATGGCACATGACTAGTTTCTAAGTGTTAGTGTCTCAAGAGGACCAGATGGAAGTTGTATGACCTTTTATGTACTGATTTTAGAAGTCATATAGTGTCACTTTTGTGGTAGTAACAGACCCCCTAATTTAAGAGAAACCAATATACAGATTCTTAATGGAAGGAGTGTCAATGTAATGTTGTAAGAAGAACATGTGGCATGGCAGATCTTGTGGACACCTTGGAAAACAAAATCTGCCACATAATCAAAATTTAGAAAGATTCTATCCTCTACCTCTGCCCCTTGCCCCTCTAAATACTAGCTTCTTTCCCCCCTGTGACAGATAATCTTTTCTAAGAAAGTGGATAAGATGAGAGCTAGCAGTCCACATGCATAGGGAGGTCTCTTGTAGGAGAAAAAGTCCTTCCCCATCAGTTTGAGCAAGAAGAATCCCAGTCAAAGACTTGGCTTTGTTTTGGTTATGGAGCCATTCTTAGACCAATGACTGGTCACCTTGGATGGGAACTTAAAAGGCAAGAACTGAAAGGCAAGCTTATAATTTGGACAGTACCCACCAGGATGATTTCATTGGATTAGGAAAGGCTGTCCCCACTCTCACCAAAGAGGGAGTACATTCAAGACAGATAACATAAAGAATATTCACTATAAGATTTGATAACAGGAAGAGACTTTGCATTTTTCTGCCTTTTACTTTCAATTGTATATTCATTTGCTCATTCATTCATATATAAGTGCATGTAGATCTGACAGGCAGTGTTCTACATCAGTGATTGTCAAAAGGGTCATCTAGAGATTCCTGTGGGTTCCTCGCCTTTCAGGGGATCCCAGAGGTCAAATCCATTTTCATAATAATTCTAAAATATTATTTATATTTACAAAAAATATAATTGAATTCCTCTCTCTCACTGCATTTTTCTTTGTTTTGGAAAACAGTTATTTTCATAAATATATGGGATTTATGTTAATAAGCAAAGGATTTATTATTCCTATGTATAAATTGATTAATACATAAATATTTTTAAAAATTACTCAGTTTAAGTTCCTAATGTGATAAATATTGTTAGATATATCCCACATTGACAAAGTCTTTAAAGAACTTAAAATTTTTTAAGAGTGTAAAGTCCTCTGAAAAATGTTTGAGAACCTCTATCTAAGTCGAGAATCTGGCATCCAAGAAAGCAGACTAAGCCTCTGCTCCAGAGCATGGTAGAGATACTAACCTACTTTGAGTAGGATTCCAAGTTTTATCATGCTGCAATGTACTTGTCTATCTAATTGTCAGTCTCCTCCCTAAGACTAAAAGTTCTTAGGGGGTAAGGATTTTGTATTGTTTTCAGAAAAAAAAATATGATAAAAATGATAGCTATTGTTTTTACAAAGAGAACTACAAATCAGCACTCAGTTTTATGCATTTATGAACCCCATTAAGGGATGAAATCTCTCTTTCATACTGATTTACTCTAAAGGTGGCAAAAAAATGAAATTGAGAAGTTACCAGTTAGTTTGAAAGTTCTCATTAAAATTTTCAATTTATCACAAACGGATACTGCCTAAATATTGTCTAAAGTGACTGATAAGTGTTCATGATGACTGGACTGTAGAATTCATTACACTCAGAAAAATAGCATTATGTCAAGCACATTTTAGTAATTTGGAATCGTTATACACCTAAAAGCAAAATGTTTTGGTTGCTGTTTTTCTCTGACATTGTGTTGAGTTTTGTTGTTGTTGGGGATATATTATATATCCTTCATAAATCTTAAGCTTTATTTTCTGAGATGAGATGCAGAATGTAACATAGAAACACAATTCAGAATTGCTTGAGCCCTTGGAGATCATTGGCTCCAATCTCCTCATTTCACAGATAGGTTAAGTCATTGAATAGCTAACTAGCTTAAGTTGTGGCCAGCTGGTCTATGGCCAAGAAATTCCCCTGAAATTTCCACCAAATATTATTTGTTGGATTAAAAATATGGGCAGACAAACTAGGTTCAGATCCTGGTTTAACAACTCACTAACTGGGGGACATTTTACATGTTCCGTAACCTCTTTGTGTCTCAGTTTCCTCACTAAAAATTGCAATGATAACAGTAATTTCTCCCAAAGGATTGTTTTGAGAATGAAATGATGACCTAATACACATGAAGCACAAAGCAACTGTCACATGTGAAACTCCAGTAACCGTTACCTTCTCTTACTTGCAAGCCATTGCTCTCTGTTATTGTCATGGTTTATGATCACAAAAAATTTATGTGAGAGTTCTTTGGATTGCTAGAGGATTTAATAGTGATAACAATAACATGATTTAAATCTTGGAAAGACTCTTGGGCTGGTGTGCAGAACTTCTAACTTCTGGTATCAGTCCTGTACAGACTCTGGGTATCATTTTTTACAAGTTTAAAACTGGATATTTGGACTAGATGATGTTATATTAGGTTCCAAATTTTGTATGGTTATATTAAAATGGGTTTGGACACTGGGCAAAGTAGATTTGACAGCCTTAAATTAGCTGGAAATTCACTGAGTCAGGGCAGACCAAGTTGAGCAGAAACAACCCCCAAAAGAGCATCAGTGCTTTAAACGCAGTCTCACTTAATCTCTATACCTACAAGGTAGGTGTTAGTAATATGGTAACTAACAAATTTACAGAGCAAAGATATGGCCCTAAATAAGGATGCAAATCCCAGGGTGTAAATGGCACTGTCATTCAGGTGTTTTTCCTGCCTTTTTAGCAATTTGAGGTTTATCCTCACTTATAGCCAACTAAGTAGGTGCATTGGATTCATCAGCTTTAGTTTAATCTCACTGGTATAAGGAGTAGTCCCTTTATTTGTTTCGCATTACCAGTCGCTTTTCTGGATATTCCAGGATTATCTTCATACCCTTTCATCTTTAACATTTTTATGGGCAAGCCAAGTCTAGGCATCCATTCAGGACCTAGAACAGGATAGATCTCTTTTCCTGGCTTTTGTTCTTTCATTCTGGAAAATGCTTTCCAGTTATTCAGCACTGCCTTCATTCACAACCTGAGATTACTAGTTTATTTCTTTGACGATGATTTCGAAGTCACCAGACACTAAAACCAAAATCCTAGAAGTAGGGTCTTAGGCTCACTTGGAATAGGAAATGCTCTTCTGCTACCACACTAGGATACATTCTGTTATGTAGGGTACTCAGGGGAATTATCACCTTTCTCTATTTCAGTGATTACAAAATGTGGCTGATCATAAGAATCACTGGCAGAACTTTTTAAAAATACAGATTCCTGAACTTAACCTAGATCTTAGGAATTAGAATCCAGCTTGTACTATTCACTGGGTGCCAAACTTTTCAGGTTCCAAAGTTAAATAAACAAACAAAAGCTAAGTACTCTCTATTGGCCAGCCTCTGCTTTGAAACTGAGCCTATGAAACCAATAGCACTACACTACAAAGTCAGCTTGCATTTAGAAGCCAGAAATGTTCACCCTCTACTCTGCATGTAAGGTTCCAGTTCCCTCTACGTTTTAGAAAATCTAGACATATTTCATCTGTCTTAGATAATCTATATTTTTTTATTCTTTCTCTACTAAACCTTTCCCTAAGGAGTGTGTGTGTGTGTGTGTGTGTGTGTGTGTGAGTGTGTGTTTTAGAGAGACAGAGAGGAACTTAGAGGAAGACAAGAGAATATTGAGTTAGTACAGAACCAACATAGCATCATCTATACGGCTTCATAAACCTTGTGGGGGCTTCTCTTCTCTCTTGCTGCCATTCACCAGAAAAACTCAACCTCTACTAGGGTAGGAATTAATACATTAGTAAGGACTGTCTCTGGTAAGGCAAATGTTTGATGCTGAAAGAAACTCAGAGATATTTTAGGCAATCATGTTTACCAGCTGGTTCAAGTGCTTGGCAGGAACAAGGTCACGAAGAATTTAAATGAGATGGTATTCTGTAATAAGGTATCTGTCTATATGTTGCAGGGCCCCCACTAGGCAGCAGGGATACTAAGCATATAATCTAGTCCCAGGAAATAGTATGAACAGGATCTCAAGGGAGGCAGCCCTTCAGCAACCAACCATGGTTCAGGACAGGCCCTCTCTCTCACTGGAGAAGATCAGGGTACCAAAGGCTAGCTGTCAAGGATAGGAGATCAATCTTATAGCTGAAGTCAATACTAGAGGCAGGCAGAGAAGATACAGAAGGGCCACAGGAGTTCTCAAATTTGGACCTAACATTCAGGCTTGACTGGCATCAGAAATTTAGGGTGGTTGTTCACCAACTTGGAGTCTTGAGAGGCTCACTGACTATTCATCTTCTTAAGGTAGTGGGTCAGAGAAGGCTGACATATTCTTGCTCCTGTAAGGACTGGTTCTGGAGCTATGCTAAGCCCCTTAGAAGAGCTAGTCTTCAGAATCTAGGACAAAGCAAAGGTAGGAGAAGGTCAGCAGGACTGTTAGGTGTTGTCAAATATTGTAATTTATTCATAACCAATCATTAATTATTATCAGCTTCAAGGGGTCTATGTTATTGGAATTTTAGAGATTTAAATTCTCTTTCAAATTTAAGGCATGTTTCTTCTGTGTAAAGGAAACAATGATCAATGAGGAAAATGGAAATGACTTCAGGGGACACCATCAAAGACTACCATTTTTCTTTGTACTGATATAAACATATCTTTGAAAAAATAATCAAGTATATTAAAGTATCAAAAATAGGATCAGATAAGAAACAGGAGCACAAAAAGGGGAAATAAAAGTATATAGCAACTGAAAGAGTCACACAGTTCCAATATGAGTATGAGAATAGGACCCTAGGTAAAACACTCTGTAGATTTCTCTGTATTGGATTGTCTTTTTCTAAAGCTAAAGATAAAATGCTGTCAGGTTATAAGTTTGTTTACTGTAAGCAAAATTGACCAAAAGAAATAGACACTGTCCTTAAATTGAAGTTTAAAGTTGGAACCACATAAAAAGGTAATCTTTATAAATCATCAAGTTGGCACAGCAGGATAAAAGACAGGCATGTAATATTAGGCAAGCCAAAAGTTTCTCCTTTGTGATTGCCCTTGCTTTTCAGAGCTCTTTCCTTCTCTTTGACTAGTAGCCCATGGCAGTCTAAGGAGGTCAGCATTCCAGCAGCCCAAGTCTCATGAAGAAAGGACAGAAACATGTAACCTGAAATGACACAGCCGCTGATGCAGCTTGTTGCTCAGTTAGCTTATATTTTGAAGTATATCATGTGAGCTGAATTGCAAAGAATAACATTCGACAGGGTGAAGGATTCCATATACTAAAGAGAAGGCAAGATTCCTGGGGAGGCACAAGTCTGAAGGACAAGTGCCTTTAGCACCAGCTGAAAGTCTATCTGTATAAATGTGACCTCAAAAAATTGGACAGCACTGATAGCAAACTGGACAAACTTACGTAGTTTTGTTGCTTACTTAGGAATACTCGTTGATGACTTGGATTTGAATAAAGCAGAACTACTTTCTTTATTCATATTTCCATCTATATTTGGGATGGCATGTTCCAATGGAAAGACAGCTGCTGATTCTATTTCATGTGTCCTCAAGGAAACATTGTGGATAGGTATAGGATCTGATCTAATATCTAGCTACTTAATATCTCTGAACCTCAGTTTAGAAATCAATGATACCAATTTAAGAGGCTGATTTTTGTAGATCAAATGACATTTGGGATGTAAGTAAAAAATAAATATTATTTATTATCATAGTAATCCTACCTGGTCTATGCTGGACTCAATATTTTGCTCGTAGAAATAACCCAAGAAATACCCATTTAAACTGTAGCCTAATTTCCTTATCTTCCAAAAGGATGTAATAATTTCCTGTATATTGTACAATACCATTTTTTAATAAAATGGGCTAATTATATGAAATCATTTTGAGAAATAAAGTGAAATATTTTTATTGATATTTTAATATTCAACTTAACAACATTCATTCCATGCCTGCCATATACCAAGTACTGTGCTGATCTTTGGGATTACTAGCATGCACTGCATATAGTCACTGCCTTGAAATAAAAATATGTTTATTCTCTTTGTAATTTATCCTACTGAAACTTTCTTTGCCCCATTGCTTTTAACTACTAACACAGATTTAAGCTCATATACTTTGAACATTTTCTATATTTTTCCTGAGTTTAAACTTTTGGTTCTCTCGTTGATTTTTAGTCTAGGATCAGGGTAGGAGCAGGTTTTTTCAAATTGCAGTCTTCTCTAAGATTCTGTAATATAAGACTCTGCAATGTCTGCTAGGAGTGCTACCTGATGCCTATAATCACTGCAATAGTAAGAATTGTTACTTACAAGTGTGTTTCCTTCAGGTATGTTGGAGGTCCAAAAAGAGTTGAGATCCTTTCTTTAGAAATATCTTTGTTTTTTGGTTAGGATGAATTTTACCTTCTTCACCAGGCACTGTAGATTCCCATATTAATTGCTATTGCAGGAAATCTATTTATCCTTTGTCAGTATCATCAGAAGGGCTTCATAAATCCTATGAAAGTGATTTCTCCTAAGCAGAAATTTTAACTTATGTTTCATAAAATGAAAAGAAAAAGTATTCTATCTTAAGTTTACAAGAAAAGTATGAAATACATATTTTAAATAATTCCAACCACAAATTCATTAGCTTTACCAAACCTTCTAACCCCCAATCTTATTCCTTTTCTTCTTTATTTCTTTTTGCGGTACGCGGGCCTCTCACCGTTGTGGCCTCTCCCGTTGCGGAGCATAGACTCTGGATGCACAGGCTCAGCAGCCATGGCTCACTGGCCCAGCCGCTCCGCAGCATGTGGGATCTTCCCGGACTGGGGCACGAACCCGTGTCCCCTGCATCGGCAGGCAGACTCTCAACCACTGCGCCACCAGGGAAACCCCCCTTTTCTTCTTTAAATGAGACCCCAAATTAACTTCCTGTAGCTGTGTGCAATATGTGCTGTTCTCTGTGAAAAACCCCACCAAACTCTTGTAAAGGCTATTTAATAAATACGCTTTACACTCCTTCAGGAAACTTTGCCATTAAGCTACTGTCGAACTTGTGGCCAAAATTTCAAAAATAATTATCAGCTCTTTCTTTTTTATTGCTGCTGATTTGGGTGTGTCTTTCACTGTGGCTGGATGAGGAAAATCACATAAGCAGTAAAGCCACAAATAACCAGGGAAATTTGAGCATATGAAATAGGAACAAAAACATTTTTCTTTGTTTATGGTTAAAAGTTAGCAATCTTTATTTAAATTATTTCTACTTATAAAGAGCAAGAATTTGACATTTGCACTATGAAAACATTTATTTTGAAAAGTTAATAAGTTAACGTTTTCTGTTTTAAAGTTTAGCTGTATATAGTTTTCATTTTAAGAGTTTATATGACAAAATTCATTTATTATAAAAATTTCCTTTTAGTATATGAACTAAAACATTGTTTCCTAGGTTTGTTTTGCACCTGTTTTCTATACCATGGTTTAAGCTTCTTTTCCCTCATTTTTGAACTGCCACTGATTTCAAATCCCTGTCCCCAAACCAATATAATGACCATTCTATGTCCCTTTATCTTCAAAACATTCCCACTTGGTCCTGTACTTTATTAGCCTTCACATTTCCCTTAAAATATCTCCTAAATGAACCACAGAGGATTCTCCCCTAAATGCTCAGGAACACAGTTTGGGAACAATTACTCCATGTGACTGATTTCTCCCCAAACACTTTGATCAGTTAAAAATGATGGCCCTTGCCGAGAGCACTAATGAGCTGACTTGTGTGTTGTGGTGGGTACACAATGGAAGAGAAAAAATGGGCTCAGAATTAGACTCCCTCTTTATTTATCCAAGGGGAGCATTAGTGAGAGAGTTATTTTTTAAAAATTAATACAATTTTGGCAGCTTCCCTTGATTCGAAAATGAAAAGGTTTTAAGTAGGTGACTAGTGAAGAGGCTTTCTTTTTTCTTTGTAGATGTCTGTAAAAAACAGAAACTTGAAAATCTTTTCGTGGACATCACAGAACCAGGGATCTAATGGCACCTTACCCACTAATAACAACCAAGGGGTTATTTCCCAGCCACTCCCACTTAATGTCCAGAAAGATAAACATCTGGTTAAATAATAGCATGCATGCTTTTTGGGGATATGGTGCTAAATACAAATGTAACCATTTCACTCCTTGGCTATTTGTTTTGTGAAGGCTCATTTGTCTGTGTGAAATGCTTTCACTGGAGAAGAGAAAGTGAGGCCAGGGAGAATAGGAGAGGGGGCACTTCCCCTTGTCTTCTCCTTTGACCCTGCCTCTCCCTGCCCTTAGAAGGTACATTTAGGGAGTGAGTCTTCAACTAGGAACTCTAGGAAGATGAAAGGGCTAAGGAAGCCACTATTTTAGGAGGGCTCTCTTAGGAGTTCTTTCGATAATAATAGCTAACGTGTATACAGTGCTTATTACATACCAGGTGCTCTCGTATGTACTTTGAAAGTATTAATCTGTTTAATTATCCCATAACTCTATTGGTGTAAGCTGTTATATTCTCTATTTTGTAGATGAGGAAACTGAGCTACTGAGAGGTTAAATAACTTGCCCCAAATCATGCAGATTAATGGTGAATGCAGGGCTTGAATCCACTAGTTGCTCTGTGGATGTGATTTTGTAAGTTAATCCAGTTGTTCTCTGCTGACTCAGACTTAAAATTCTTTTTGTATTCAACTCTGATAGGCAACTGGAACTTTTTCATGATAGAGATTGATTACCAAGACTCCTGGTATGAGAATTGCCTGCTCTCTTTCTCTCTTTTTCAAGACTATTTGGAGAAAATTTTAGATTTTTTTATATTAAGTTACACTTAACTCGTAGTCAGTGTTTTTTTTTTTATCAAAGTTATACATGAATTTAAGACATTAGTCTAGAAAGCTTTTAATTAAACATAGCATTCCTCTGGCTTCTCCATCTGTCTACTCATCAATCTCACTTGCTAGCGGCTACCACCTTCAACAGCTTTAGTTTTTTGGTATTGTTGTTTCTTATTTCCATTAACCTTCATGTTTTTCAACACTATATGCCATCGGACTTTTCCTGATTTATCTATCTTAGGCATTATATATTAACACTTTCTGTTATGATACTTTAATATTAGCACTCTTACACTCACACCTTCCCTTCCCTCACTCTTTTCATTATAGTTCTGTCACAATTTTTGTTTCAATCACTAGTTGACATTATTGTGATTTTCTAAATATTTCCAGTTGAGCCAAGAATTATTATATAATTATCATTCCATCTGTATTCAGCCTTCTTTCATGGACTTAATAATTGCCTTAGTTTAATTTACTTACATTTTGTCATATCTATAGCTAATTTACCCAAAGGTGCCAGCAAATCTCTCAAACTCCTACCAATCTTTTCCTCAAACACAGAAACATTAAATATTGTCTATCCCCATTTAAAATTTTGTTTTCTTTCTATTGATTTCCATCACCTTACTTCAATTTGGACTGAAGACTGTTGGCCTGACACACATCTGTGAACATGGGCTCCTCTTTGCCATATTTCTATGTCTCCAGGCCTTATTTACAATGCCTTCTTATCCTTGGTCAAATCCTTCATTTTGCTAATTTTCCTCAGGAGTTTCCCAATACGAATGTAGTGGAAACAAATGCTTTGTGTCATTTTATATCTGGAGATGTCTTTATTCAATTCTGTCTTTTGATTGATAGTTTAACAAGCTACATAATTCTAGGTTGACAGTATTTTCTCCTTAAATTGTGGAAGCATTCTTCTAGCCTCCAGTCAGTTTCAGAAAAGCCTAACACCATTTTGATTCCCATCCTTTTGTATGTGATCTTTCTCTCTCTCTCTCTATTTCCAGTGTTCTATAATTGCATGACCTACCTATTAATTTATTACACCAGACACTTGATAGTCTCTTTCAACCAGAAGGCTCATATTATAAACTTCTGGGATGTTTTCTTGTACTTTATTTTAAAATTTCTTCCCATGCATTTAAAAATTTATTTTTGTCCTTTGGGGTTTTCCTATAAGGCAGATGTTGAACTTCTCAGATTATTTTTTTTTATTTATTCTTTTTTATAATCCAGCTCTTTGTTTTTCTATTTCCTGACATATTTATTATTCTTATCCTCCAAGAATTATGTTGAGTTAATATATTTATTTACATTTTTAATTTACAAATGCCTCTCTTTATTATTATTGTTCCTGTTTTTATGAATCCTATGTATTTTCTTATCTCTTGATAATATTAACGATAGTTGTTTTATAAATTTTCTTTTTTGTGTATTATTTCTGCTTATTTTGGGTTCCTTTTTAGTTTTGCTTGTTTTGATATTCCTCTTCCATTTTGGGACTTTCCCCAAAGACTTTAACTTCATTAAAGCAGAGGTTATTTTACTCAGCTCTTTGAACATGTTGCACGTATTTGGTGCTCAATAAATAAATATATAATATAGTGATTATAATTTATTATACATATAATGTAGTAATTATACTCATATATAAGTGTTATATAATATATGACCTATAAATATAATATATAAATATTATATATTATATAGTGTTATATATCATGTATTAATTAATTTCTTTTAACTCATTCCTGCATGCTCATATTTTAAAAAGAGGCACTAAAATGCCTCTTTTGGAGTTGGTGTGTTGGGCTTGTTGACTGCCAGACTTTTCTGTAGAACATGTTGATGCAAGCTTTTCATTGAGGATATCTGGGTTTCAGTATCTGAAGGACTTTAGAACCATTCATCCTTCTAGAGTAGACTCCTTAAGTCTTCTGGGTGAAGGGATACATTTTTTGCCACTGGCATTTCTGGGTGAAAAGTTGAGAATGGGTGCTGAGGGTTCCATTGCTTGGTACATAGGCTTTAATCCCCTAGTTCAGAGTACTGCACTCCTCTCTTGCCTCTGCAATGCCAGGTGATCCTAAGTCAAGACTCTGGAAACTGCCTGATTTAACGTCTGTCTCATGCATGTCTGGGAGCAGTCTCCTGGCTATGAATAAATGAGTGCAATGAATGACTGAGCCTGGGAGTCCAGCTTTTCCATAATGGCTGTTGCAGGCAGTTTTGACCTTATCTCTCATCGTACCTTGTGCTTCCAAGTGATGAGCCTCCTGAACATTCTGTGGGGAGGGAGGGACTTATTAACTTTTTTGTCATTAATATCCTCATCTTCCACTGCTGCAAACACTGAGGTTGTAGATTTTTCATTTTACGAAGTAATATACAATGCTTTCATACACTTTTTATCTTCCAAAAGATTTTTGAGATGTATTATCCACTTTTGCTCACATTTTCATTCTCTATGAATACGTTTTTTATCCTTTTACTCTGATTTTAGTACACATGGGGGATTAAGGTATATGTTCAATCCACAAGTTTCAACTAAAAGTCCACTTTGGCAACTTTACCTCAGCTGGTATAATATCTAGAACAGATAGATAGTCATTTTCCAATTCCAGGATATACCAAATACAAATCTGTAGCACTATTTTTGAGTGAATACTATAGTAAATATATGCACCATTAGTCTATTTGTCTTCCTGATTTCCAAAACATTGCTATCATTATTTCATTTAGATAATGTTCAAGATGATTATAAAAATGTCTTATTTGAAATATGATGAAAATAGAATAGGCACTTAGGTGTAAGAAAATAATTCAGTACAAGTTGATAAACACTAGTCTATATTTTGATGTACAGTGTGATATGATGGACAGGCAACAAGCATTTGTTGAATATTCACTTTGAGAGGCAGTAGATTTCAGCATTTAAAAGCTTTGGAGGGTTTCCCTGGTGGCGCAGTGGTTGAGAGTCCACCTGCCGATGCAGGGGACACGGGGTCGTGCCCCGGGCCGGGAGAATCCAGCGTACCGTGGGGCGGCTGGGCCCGTGAACCATGGCCGCTGAGCCTGCGCGTCCGGAGCCTGTGCTCCGCAACGGGAGAGGCCGCAACAGTGAGAGGCCCGCGTACCGCAAAAAACAAAACAAAACAAAACAAAAAAATAAAAATAAAAAAATAAAAGCTTTGGAGTCAGAATGCACGCGGTTTTGAATTGAATGAATCTGGGTTAACCAACAGCCTCTGACACTCGCTAACTTTCAATCTTATTTCACTTGCCTTAGATTTATCATCTATGTAATGAGGGCAATAATCATAACTACTTCATAGCATGGATAGTGCACATTATTCAAGTTGTTAAACACCACTGGCTATAGAATCAAATTACTTGTGTTTGAATCCTGCCTCTCTTACTTAATAGTTGATCTCAGTCAAGCTCCACTTCTTTCAAAACTGAATTTAGGTGACTAGATTTTGGTCTTTGAGCTGGTGAGATAATGAGATTTAGATTTGTATGATGCGATTTTGGACTTTGAGTGGATGCTATAATAAAACAAGACTCTTTGGAATTGTGGGAAAGGATGATGTATTTTGCTTGTGGGAGGGACATGGTTTGTTGAGGGCCAGAGGTGGGATTGTGGTAGGCAAAATTCTAAAACCCCAGGATTCCCACCTCCTTGTGTGCATGTCCAGTATAACTCCACTTCTTGAGTATTTAAAGAGTTTTCTATTAAAATGCTTTCAGAATATCCTAGAAGAAATAGTTGGAGTTTCTTAAAGTAAAGAAATAAATCATTTTAAAAGACTTTTTAAAAGCATCAAATACTTTAAAAGAACATTGACTGAATGTTAATTTTCCATGTATGAAAATATATTTACTCATTTACTAGAAGGACTGTTGAAAGAGAAATTATATAATTGGTATAGCAGAGATTATACTAATGAGTACTTACCATGTGGTTGAATCTGTATATGTTTTAATTTACTTATTTCTAATGGAATCCTATGAGGAATAACAACTATACCTTGCATATTTCACAACTGAGGAAATAGAGCTACCAAGAGGTAAAACAATTTGCCCAGAGGGTAAGTGATAATAGAATATAGAACTGTTCAAAATAATAATCTACAAAATTGTGTAATGCTACTTAAAACCATTATTATAGAAACATATCTACCTAAATCTATATGCATATCTATACCTATCTATATCTATTTATCTTCTCAGATTTTTCCTCTGGAAGAGGAGTGTAAGCCCCAAGCATTGGGTATACTACATAGATCAGGGAACTATAATATTATCCAACTAGTGTCAGTTATTTCAACTGTAGACTAATGGAGGCATCATTTTGAAAGTTCAACCTTATTTCAGTAAAGGATAGATGGTAAATCTCCTATGAGAAATTATGGAACTTTGTCTGGAAATCACTACTGACTTAGTCCACATTTTGGAAAGAATGATGAATATGTTTATAACAGGGTATCACAGGGCAAGACATTATAAGCTTTTGAAGGTCTTGGTAAATTCAATGAAAAATAGGTCACGTGTATAAGATGATGCAATATGAAGTTTGAAGTGACCAATTCCATAATATGTATTTCTCACTATACTAAGTTCAGTTGATTTAAAGATGAGTAAAACATGGTCCTTACCCTCAAGAGTCTCTAGATAGGACATCTGCTTTTTTTCACTTTCAAAAAGTTAGTAGTATGTAACTCTTACTGTAGTATACTCAAGGTGTGGTAAGTCATGAGGAAAATGATTTATTCTGGGAGCTCGCTCTGACAGTTATAGAATAAAAATCAGATTGAAGAGTTTTGGATGACTATACCCATTCTTTGTCTATTTTCACCAGCAGCTCCCAAATAATTCCAAATTCAGTTTCTCATAAATACTTTTTCAAACTATTCAAACTTACCTCTTCTTTGACTAGTTCTCATTTAAGTATACATCTAAGCATGGTGCTAACTTGAAGGTCAGTAAGGAAAACAGGATGAGGGATCTGTCTTTTATGAAAATGTGCTGCTTTTGAGAATTTTTTTATAGGAAAAAATGGCAGATTTTCTCTTGTAAACCGTATGTTCTTGCATTTCTGATATCTGGAATCAGTAGCTTGCCAGAAACGTTCACAGTCAAAAGCCAGACTAACCCATGAAGGTGTCCAAAGAAGTCTGTTCTGATTACTAAAGATGTTGAACTAGTCCTGACTTCAAACAGTAGATATTTCCACACTTTAGTGGTATATGACAGCTCTATTCATTCCACAATGTCAGATTCTTTGGTTTTGGCCATTGGGTATTTACACATTTCTGGCTAGGGAAGCAGAGAAACCTAATTTGATTCTCAAGCCAAAAGTTTTTAGGCCCTGTTCCTTTGGAACTTGGACTGGAGGATTTTGGCACTGTATAAAGACGAGGACAGAGCAAGTAGTCACACATAACTGACTCAACAGAACATATTCAGGGAGAAAGATCATGCCTACACATTGGATAACCATTCTCCAAGGCAGACTGACAACACCCTGAATTCATCACCCTTAAATAAACACACAAGGAAAGCAAAGCTTTAACATACCTTCCGGCACTGCTTTCCAAAGCAGCCTGATTGGTTTGAGTGCCATAGGCCAGGCTGCAGATGCAACCATTACTGTTGTTCTTACTTATGTCTGTCTGCTAACAAGCATTCATATGCTTTGGATCATTAAAGTCACAACCTCCTATGCCAATCTATTCCTCTCCACGGATTTCCTGTAGATTGGAAAGAGAGATGCTATTTTCTGTTTCTTTTTTCTCTCTATTAGGACCTCCAGTAAGGGTTATTTCTGAGGTCTGAATATTGTAGCTTGCGCCCTTGCCCCCATTGAGCATATAAATTGTGTTCCCATTAAGCTTGTTCTTTTTGCCTGATTTATTTCGTTTTCTGTTGTACGTGCCTTTTCAATGCAAGGCAAGTGATTTGTGCTGGAGCTGCGACAGACAAAAAGTGCTGTAACTTAAGCTATTTCCTGGTGCCATTGCTATCTGTGAGAGATCTGCTGTACTTACACCCTTGCTAAATTTCTTCTGACAGACTCCAGGTGGTCGGGATTTTCACAATCCATCCCATTTCTGAATTAGAACTTGTCATTTGGGGCTCTGTGGATTCTTCCCTATCATTTTACTGTTGGTAGCAGGTTGAGTGTATTTGTATATCTACCTGTAAAAGGCCACATGTGCCCACAGGTATAATCAGAGGTAGAGAAACATAAGTTTCTCTTTCAGAGAAGGCACAGAAGACAGATACTGGAGAGAGAGAGAGAGAAAGAAAAAAATTGTCACTTGTAGTATTATGCAGGCTGCCCATCTAAACCCATCATTGCCTGGCACCTACACACTAAGGGCAAGGATCCAGCCAACTTGTGAGTGGGCACTATGCCATTTGAGCAGATGGGCATGGAAGTCGGCAGCCAGTAGACCATGTATGTGCATCAGCAGTGGGTGTTGAGGGCACGATTCCCAGAGGAGAATGTCCTAACAGCTGTCTGGCCTGAGCCAACATACTTACGACCAAGGAAAAGTGCCATCCTTCAATCCTGCTGAGTTGGATTAACCTTCAGAACTAATCTGCTTTTTCGGCAGTAGAAGGTGAGTTTGGGGTCTATGAAAACCTCAAAGAATAACTGAAGAAAGGAAACTGGAAAGATACAATTATTAGACATTCACTAAAGATGCCAACAACATTCGTATGTATGTTTTAAATATTTGACCAAAAGTCCATTAATTCTTGAAAGAACGTCATAGTTATTAAAAGCTTTGCCTCCCACAATGCTTTTAGAAGTGCCCTTTCGACACAGGGAGAGCATTTTCAGTGAGTTACATAGTACATTTCCATCTTTGCACTAAGAAAAAATGATGTGCAAGGAAAGGTGTCAAAATACTATAGAAATCTGACTGTGGGTAAATGTCTTTGTCAAACTTTACATATCATAGATCAAGCTTGATATATCGTGGATTACAGCTTTCCAAAGAAGAGAATTTCTTCTTTAGTGATTGAACATATACCTGAAAAAGCAAGAAGTAAATTTGATATTTCAACTTAAGCCCTTCTGGACAATGAAAGAGACTGAAATATGAGACTGAAAATAAAGCCTGTTTCTAATCTGTTGAGTATTTCCAGACAGTTAAACATCATGAAATTAGATATAGTTTGTTTCTGCCCAACATAGCCAAATGGCGATTTGACAATGATTTGTTTCATTTAGCTAAAAATAGGTAGACCATTTTAATAATTTAGACCCTCAATAACTTTATTTGTTTTCTATTTTCCTTTGTTTTGAGGTTTTGTGAGATAGTTTTCTTGGTATTGTTTTCTACTGCCTTGAATCTTTTTATTTAAAAAGTAACATATGACTTGCCATTGTGGAGAAAATATCTGTCTGGCCCAAGTGTTCTAGATACCCATCTATATTTTCTTAATCTATCTAAACTCTTTCCTTTTGTTTACAGAGTAAAATATCTCTGTATGGAGAGTAAAGAGATGAATAAGTTATTTTATCTGCTAATGGTAGTAACTTTAGCTCTGGCTCTAATGAATTATCTAATGTGTTAGATCTAATACCATTGGTAGTATTATGAGTGAAATAAGATGTTTCTGTGTCTATTTGGCCCTTATTTTCTCATATCAATTTGGAAATTCATGGCTAAATATATATGAAACTATAAAGAAAAAAAGTAAGCTAAAAATTAAGATAATACATAAATGCACTTCACATAAAGAAAATGTAAAAAATTGTATTACGCAGATATCTCTGTGTTTCTTGCTTCTGGTAGTTTTTATCTTACAAGCGCATTTGAAGGCTAAAATTGTGGAGCATCCAAGTTCCATATGAATGATACCTCTCAGTCTGAGAAAATTCTTGGAGAGAAACATTCTATTGAAAGTATGCAAAAAAAATAAGAAAATTAAAACAGTATTTAGCAATAAACAAGGAAGTGTGCACTGTATATAGTTCATTTTTATTTAAACAGGAAATTAAGAGGCAGTTTGATTTTCTTCTTGGAGGAACACACATGTTTGTGACTAAATAAAGGAGGGAAAATATAAAGGAGTTAGAATCATTCCAGCAAGCACTTACCTTTGGCTATCTGGGATAAGAATATGTGGTTGAAGCTGAATTTCAACTAGACTTATCCCAGGATTGAAAGGTTGGTGAGAGCTTCAGGTGACCCAGATGCTGACTAAAGAATACTCAAGAAACTAAAAAAAAAAAAAAAAAAAAAAAAAAGGCTGATAAACTTTAGTATACCCACCAAAAGGTTTCTGAATCTTTCCCTTTCATTTTCTGCAGGGAATAAAAGAAATGAGAGTGTCAGATTTCTGACTGACAATGTACAACCAAAAAAGGTTTATGGAAAAATTTTTTTAAAAAGACATTTGCTTATGCCCAATATGGTAATTGAATGATATTGTGGGCAGATGGAGGAAGAGAATACAAATGTTAAACAGTATACTGTGGTACATTAATAAGGAGTAAAACAAGATTGGGTTTTCCATGGTTTATGTCATTACTTCTCATTAGGACTATGAAGGATACATTTAGTTAGTGGTAGAATAATTATGAGGCATGCGTAAATTTTATATGTGCCTACAAATATGTAAAGTTAGAACATTAAATGCATGATAAGGTAATGTCCTTATATGTTCTTAACTTCCTTTTTTTTTCAAAATCAGTTACCTACCACATACACATGATTGTAAAAATAGAGCCATCACTTAGGTTGATGTTTATTATTTCTAAACAACTAAATTGTGAGTTTAAGAAATACTGGCCACCTCTCCACATTCCAAAAAAAAAAAAAGCTTCACTAACTTTCCTTAATTTCTGATTGTAGTAGCTTTAAGAAAAAGAACTTGCAAAACAAATGAAGATTTGAACATAAGACTTGGGATACACCAAAAACAAACAAGCAAACAAACAAAAACTCTTGAGTAACTGAAGATGAAAACTAAACTTAACCAAAAATTTATTTCTGTTTTTCATCCAAGTATCCAGGGAGGCTGCTAACGGGAGGTATGCCTCAGAAAATGTACATGTCTGTGAAAATGTTGGAACTAATGCTTTTATTCAAGTGATTTTATTTCAATTCTAAGCCACAAGATATAAACTTTCATCAAAAATGGTAATCTATTTAAAATCAGAGCTATGTGGAATGTTTCATGTTTATGTATTACTCTCATAGTAGATGCTCCTAAACAAGGAAAATAATATGCTCAAATTCTGTTATTTTTACAGTTTGTAATATATCAAGTACTAGACCCACCCATCATTTTCATATTTTTTAAATAGTTAAAAGAAAAAAGGAATGGAAGAAAAAATGGAGACACTTTGAAAAAGGGACTTTTAATTCCTTTTTTTGGAGGAAAAGGTATCTGAAAAATTTAATTATGATGCTTATTCTAATAAGAACAAAAAGGAATTTAAAGGAAAATATGCATTACACATCTTGAATACTTCATTTTCCACTTTGCTTTGCACAATTAGAAAGCTAAAGTACCTGGGGAGGGCAGAGGAGTGGAAGCAGGGAGAATAGTGGGCAGTGATAAAGGAGAAAACTCATAGATTTGATCTAAAAAATATGCAGTGATATATAATATTAACCTAATTTTGAGTTCAAAAAAATCCAAGTCAAAAGATATTTGTATTTCTATTTTTTCAATGGTAGCTACAGATGATTTCTATTTACTGGAAAAATAAATCAATAGGAAGATGGCATCACTGAAAAAAAGATAAGGTCTGACATTTTTTTTTTTCTCCTCAAAGGAAGGGTTGCCATCAACTCATGTATTTATTATGAAAGCTCAGTTGCTTAAGATGCAGAATACTGTGAGAGAAAAAACCGTTTAAGACATAACCATGTCACCTCAAAAGAAACTGTTAAGTAACATTCTTAATAAATAGGCTGGAGAAGTGTGGAATTGTTAAGGCCTCTTTCTGCTAAAATGCTGGAAGTAAATTGACAGGTAGCAATTCATAAAATTCTCAGATGGGAATTGTAAAATGATATTGAAACCAATATTTCATAATTTAAGAGTAAAAGAACTAGCAAAAAAAAAATCAGGCTATAAACACTTAAATATGTGGTGGGTATACATACGTGTTCACTTATGTTTAGAGGGAAGATCTGTATACTATTTCAGATAATTTGGAGACATAAAAAGAAATCAGACATACATAAAAATCATATTTTCAGGCTTCCTCAGAAGAAATACTTCTGTACTTCACAGAGAAAATAATGTATTAAAATTTTTATATCAAGCTACTGCTAATATTTTGACTGTTATTTTAGGTTTTCAGATTCAATGATTAATTAACATTTCCTGCAAAAGTGAAAAGGATCTAAGATTAAACAATGGAGCCCAACCTTGCCAGCGTTCTGAAACTTATCCAGAAGCAATTTATAGAACAAGATGTAGGTTTTTTGATGTCAGGTACATTTAAAAGTTCTGATATCCAGAACTTTATCCAAAATGAAGGATTATCCAAAATGAAGTATGTGCTCTCTTTGCAATACTAGTATTAGAGATATTTTATAATGTCAACAAACAGGTACATTTTAAGCACCTACTATTAGAAATTACTGGCATATGTGTGTAACTAAACATGAAATGTTTACTGGCTAAAATGAACGGTTCATAAAAAAATCTATGGAAAAGAATATAAAAAAGAATGTATATATATGTATATGTATATATACATAAAAAACTGAATTACTTTGCTGTACAGCAGAAATAAATACAACATTGTAAATCAACTGCACTTCAAAAAAAAAAACAAACTGATGTCTTAAGTGGGAGTGTTTCTCAGGAGTGTCCCATAAAAATTTGCAAAATTATCAGATACTGCCAATAAGCTATTGATAAATAATCATATAAATTGTAAGATTTTCTCTATTTATACTGTGGCTTAGGAGAATCATTTTTTTCCCTTCAAACTTAACCTCATGAGACTGTAATTGACCTCAAATTTTCTTTACAATTATTATTTCAATTATGTCACAGAAACACAGCTCTTTTGAAACATCCTAAGTTTTTCAGATATCCATGCAAGACAATTGAGCAAATTTGGATCCAGAATTTCCTAAATGATAAGTCTCAGTCAGCATAATCTGATTTGGCATAACATATTTCTGTACCTAATGCTTAACTGAGAAAGACATTAAAGCAAAAGACAGGTGATGAAAGTTTTCTTTTCTTCTGTATCTTCATAACTTGATTGAACATGATAGATTAGGTAGCTTATTGATTTAGGAATGATCAGCAATATTACTTCCCCTAAAGGAATAGTAAGATGATTCATAACAGATTTGAAATCTGATTTCTAACTTCCCGCATCAATGTGTACAAATTTGTAAGCTTGGCTCTCTTCAAATTTCTACCTTAGGAATATCCACTTGTGCACACAGGGGGTCTGTCGTTCCCCAAGAATTTAGTGACTGTCTTTATACATATACATTTATATTTCTGGAAAAACAATAAAGTGCAATAGCTGAGGGCTTAGATCCACGTTAAAACATCACCCATACTTTCACTAGCTGTGGATTTTCAAAGTTACTTTAAAGGTGTGTGTCTGTGTTTCTACCTTTATGAAATATATGTCATTGATCTCTTAATGTTTGGGTGATAATTAAATATTTTAGTACATGCAAAACACTTAGAACAGTGCCTGGCAACTAATAGGCACTCAGTAAATGTTAGCAGGCCGTATTATTGTTGTATCATTTCTCAAGTTGAATTCTTGCTTAAACCGTGGAACCAATGGTTTCCTTCAAGGGTGGTATGGGCTCAGTAACTGGTCATTTCTAATTCCATTTCTTCCCATTAAAATTTGTTTCCCAAACTTCAGTCATTCACTTACCGTGTTTGTGCTTTTTTCCCCCTCCACATTTCATATACTTAAATAACTTTATATTAATGGAAAATGTATTCATATCACTAATAAATGGCTCTGATGTGATAAATTTTTCTACTAAACCTTAAAATTATGTAACTAATAATTAAAATTGAAAAATTCATCAGCTAAAATCATCTCTTGTACCCCTGGCAGTATGTACACAACACATTTTGAATCATTGCCTTATAAGAAAGCTTTCTATAGGTGACTAGAAGGGAATATTTAGAGGATTGTGGACCACTATGCCCATTAAAATCCAGTAGTGGTAGGACAAAAGATGGCATGGACTTGGCCATAGAAGACATGGTAAAACTGACACAGGTGAATGCCCAGGTGCCTATTCATTGATATCGTGGAGACATTTACGTATTACTGCTTTCTCTAACATTTAAAGCTTGAGGTACTTTAGATGCCAAAAGAATGACTTTTATGCCAAGACTATAAATCCAGCAAGAAAATGGAACAAGAAAACTCCCTCTATCCCAGAATTCTCCAACCTTTGTAAGCTGAATATGATATGTACACTAAATTTTCACTGAAGATTATAAATCTTAGTATAATGAGTAACAGTTGAGAGTAGTAAGTTCTAAATGCATAGCAATATAAAACAAATTCTAGTTCCTTAAGAGGCTTAAATACCAAATATATGTGTATTCTCCCCCTGCTGAGAAGCTGAAATATCAGTGAATAACAGGTATGAAGTTTTGGTTGCTAGGATTTCTCCCATTAACTATTATTCTGTTCACAGTTTTCTTATGCAACAGACCTTTCGTTTCAACATTGATTGAGTGTCAACTATGGTTATCTTAATTAGGGTAATGTTAACACCTATAAAATTCTCTAAAATACAAGGTGGCTCCACAAAATAGAAGTTTATTTCTCGCTATATAGAAGTTCGAAGGAAATTTTCTACCTGAATTCTCTGTCCTAGCTGCAACTTTTCTCTAAGTATAAAATTATTCCAAAATAAAAAGTTTACTAAATAAAGTGAGTTTTCCTGGCCTGTGCTTGGCTTTTCTTGACATGGTGATTCAGGGCCCCCAACTTGCATCTTTATCCTCCCATAAGGCCTCAGTTAATGTTTACTCCCAGCCAGTATACTAGGAAAGAGAACATTGCGGGGGGAGCACTCACTGGTTAATAGCCTTGGAGGGGGAGTGGTTCTCATTGTTTCTGCTCATTTGCCTTTGGTCTGAACTAGCCACATGGCCACTCTTAACTGTAAGGCAGGCTGAGAAGTGCAGTCTGGAGACATGCCCAGGAAAGAGAGCACAGAATTTCGTGAGTGACCACCAGGCTCTTCCTCCCTCCCATATATCAATTTGCACCTGTCTTCCAACACTTAGAAATACACCTATACGCCTCCTCAAAGGAGACAACCAAAAGTCCCATCCAGTTACTGCCTCAAGCTCCAGTTCCAGAATCTCTGGTGATAAGTAGCTTTCTCCATCAAGCCCAAATTTTCTCCAGGGTGTTAAGAATTTAGAAATTGAAAAATAAGCTCTCTGTCCTGCTTTCCCCATCATATCCAGTAGACAATAGTGGGGCAAGAACTTGATACCTAGAAATAAACAAACAAACAAACAAACAAAAATCCTCTCATTTGTAAAGGAAAGAATGGTAAATGACCAACAGTCTCTGGACCAAAGCAATGATTGTAATCCTGCTGGGCAGGTCCTGTGAGACCCTGCCCTGGCAGTAGAGACAGTTTCTGGCTCTTCTTTCTGGGAGAATTTCCCATATCCATTGTTCTCCCGGGTTTCTGGCTCTGCTTTCTGGAGACTCTTCCTTCCCCATTATCCTTCTTGGGCCACATCTGAAGTGGGCATTGAAGTAAATGGCTTCCTTGAAGGTTGTACTGCCTTCATAATTCAGTTTTTTAGAGCAAATATGGGATTCAAGGATTGAATAGAATCACAGGGTTTTTAGGCCAGGTTTTTGGTTTCTTTGGGAATACAGTTCCCTCAGAATCTTAGTAGACATTGATCTAATCCCCTCAGTATGTTGCATGTACTGGTAAGCAGAGTCAAAGACATCCAAAGTTCTTTTCTAGACATGGTACTTGAGCCTGCTTTATTTAAAGATTCCTCGCACTCATGTCTTTCTCTCTCTTTGTCTCTCTCAGTCTCTGCCTCTGTCTCTTCCCTTTTCTTCCTAGTGCTTTGTCCCAACCCTTTCCACTCTCTCCTTCATTTAAAGTCCTGAAAAATTCCTGTGTAGTGAAATAGTACTCTTAATGAGAGCTTCTACTTAAATTTTCAAGATAATGTTTTTTAATTATAGAATCTGTCTACAATCCTTCAGGAGAAAGAACAATAAGGCATTTAAAACAAATTTGTTCCAAAAGCACTAATTGTGTGATTATTATATATTTATATATATATGGATAACAGTAGAAGACAGGGAAATTAATAGCACATTAACTCCGAAAAAGCTGAGTTCATAACATAGCATAAACACAAAGTGTTTCAATATTAAATATTTTGTTCCAGTTATTACTACAGCATTGCAGATCACACTGAAACATAGAGGTGTAAAGCAATGATTTTTTTATGCTTATGGAATCTGGTCAAAAATTCAGATAAGGCACAACAGGAACGGCTTATTTCTCCAACAGTGTTTGAGGTCTCTGCTGGGAAGACTTGAAAGCTGGGGGTAGTTCAATGGCTGGAAGAAGGAATCATCAGGATATCTATATACTCACGTGATTGGTGGTTGATACTGGCTGGCTGCTGGAACCTCAGCTAGTCTGTCACCTAGAAGACTTACGAGGTCTCTCCCTGTGGTCTCTCTGTATGGGATGATTTGGTGACTTTTTTTTTTTTTTTTTTTTACAATCCATAGCAAATTTATTACTCAATAGCCAGTGCCACATCATAGCATCACCCAGAGCCCTCACCTTCCCTCCCCACCTGTCCCCAAGGGTACACCCGAAATGGAAAAAACAAAAGTAAACTCAAATCTCTGCTTTTCCTCTGGAAAAAGGAATCTTGGCCCTGGAAGCCCCTTTCCACAGGTCTCAGCAGGCAAGGGAGTGGACACCTCCTGTGCCCAGAGAGGGGGGCTCCAGGCTCCAACAACAGAGAGAACATGCAGGCAGGAGCAGAGCCCTGTGTCTGTGGAAGAAGATGAGCTGGGAGTATTCCAAGAGAACAAGGGGGTAGTGCGTGATATTTTTATGCTCTAATATGTGGAGTCCATATAGTATTACTTCTGCCATGTGTTTTGGTTAAAGCAGGTATAAAGGTCTGCCCAAGTTTGAAATGAAAGAACATAGACCCCACCATTTGATAGGAGGGGTGTCAAGGTCACACAGTAAGAAGACCACATGCAATATGAGATATTGTTGCAGCCAGCCATCTTTGAGTACACATCTTACTCAAATTAATGTCCAAAACATTGACTTCCCATTTAAATCTACTTTATTCACCTTTTTGAATGAATCTGAATATGGTTATTTTCATGTGCACTTTTACTAAATTACGCTCTTTTAAATAATTTAAAGGTTTTTTTTAAAGAAAAATAATAGTATCAAATGTCACTATTTTTTCAGGTATCCCGACACAGAAGGAATCATTCGCAGCATGTCTTGAAAGATGTCATTCCTCCACTGGAACAATTGGTAAGTGATTATTTCACTTCAATACTGTATTATTTATCTACTGCTACAAAATAAATTACCTCAGAACTCAGCAACTTGGAACAGCACATATTATTATCTCATGTTTCTGTGGGTAAGGAATCTGGGCATAACCTAGCAGGGTCCTGTGGCTCAGAGCCTTTCAAAAGTTTGCACTCAAGGTTTAAGCCAAAATTGGGGTCACATCTGAAGGCTTGACTGGGGAAAGATCTATTTTCAAGCTCAGGTACGTGGTTGCTGGCAGGATTTAGTTCCTTCGGGGCTTTTGGCCAGAGGCTACTCTTACTTCCTTGCCACTTGGGCTTTTCCAGCATGGTGGCTTGCTCCTTCAAAGCATGCAAACTGAGAAGACAAGAGTGTGGCTTATTCTGCTCCCGCCAAAATGACCTCCTTACTTCTTCCATAGGGCCATTTCTCCTCTTCTTTCCTCTGCCTGATACAAAATAGTTCATTTGGCGCCCAGAAATTTTTAGGGCTCATTCGTTCCTTTTCTTTGCATCTCTGTTCAAATATCACCTTTTAAGATAGCTCTTCTCTAGTGTCCCCTAAACACAAATGAGCAAATTAAAAAACCTACCATTTCTGTCCACACTTCTTTTCTCTTACCCTAATTTAATTTTCTCCATAGAACTTACCACCATGTGGTATACTCTGCAGTTTCTTTTTATTTGTTTGTCATCTCCTTAGAAAGTTCTGTGAGAGCAGGGTTATTGTCTCCTATGTTTATAACTATTCCCATGATTATAACAATTGCTAGAACATAGTAACATAGAACATAGTAACATAGAACATAGTGCACAAATGAAATAGTTAATAACTTTTTAAAAAATTTCCAAGCTCATAGTACACAGATCTATACTTGTATACTTTCTCTTCATTATCTCATCATGTATCTTAAAGTGCTACTTAGTCATTTGTTCTTAGCGCATCTTGGTGTCATCCTTGAAATGAAATATCCAGAGTTGAACACACCATCACCATCTTCCCAAATTGATTCCTATTTCCATTGACCCCCCATGTCTATTTTTTAATAGCTGTTAAAAACAAAAAACAAAAAAGTTAGCTCTTTTTAATAGAGACTTGTTTTAAAATTTTATTTTACTTTGGAGTATAGTTGATTAACAATGTGCTAGTTTCAGGTGTATAGCAAAGTGATTCAATTATACATATACATGTATCTATTCTTTTTCAAATTATTTTCCCATTTAGGTTATTACAGAATATTGAGCAGAGTTCCCTGTGCTACACAGTAGGTCCTTGTTGATTATCTATTTTAAATATAGTAGTGTGTATGTGTCAGTCCCAAACTCCCAATCTATCCCATTTCTATTAGTAGCAAGTGTTTATCTAGGCTGAGAACACATCTTCTTTGGATCCTTTATTTTCTCTATGACCTTTCACATGTCAACATTTTCTGAGGTGGTTTCTCCACAATGGATGTGGTAGCCTCATTTTTTTCTCCATGTGTACAGGTACACCCTTTCTGAGGCCTTCAAATGCTTCTGGTCTCACCCCACTGTATCCCACCATGCCTCTCCCACTGATCCTGTGCTACTGTACAACCTTCCACACCAACCTTCTTTAAACAGTACCTTCATTATTTCATTCTCCTTGTCAGAACTCTCAACAGCTTCCTATTTCCTATAGCATCAAGTCTATAGACTTCTCTCATGGCTCTGGTTTACCGTATTTATTATCTACTGCCAAATACACAACCTCAAGCCAGCAATAGTAACATGATTAAGACATGGTTCTCACCCTGAAGGAGTTTGGATTTTCTGTAACAATTATAGTTCCTTCATCTCAACACTCTTTTGTGTTGTTCTCTCTTATTTCATGGGTAATAGACTTTTTGCATGGCTAGACCATAAATGCTTTGAAGTTAGGGGTCATGACTTGTATTTTCTTTATTATATCATACTTCCCCTTACATTGCTTCTGGGACTAGTGTTTGTTCAGAAAAGACATGTTTGTCAATTGATTTAATGATAAGATATTAAAGATTTATTAAAACAATATTGTTGATTTGGAGATTAATAAATATATGACTGCTATTCATAGTGAAAGACATTTTAAAATTTAATTAGATATAACAATATCTTGTTTTCAAAATTAATCTCTTAGGTTTCAACTTAGAGACCATTTTCCCTGGAAAGTATTTCTTTGCTTCCTCAACTTTGAATCAGGTAGCCCTTCTTTATTCTACCTTCCTATAGCAGCTTGGCCTTGCCTTTATCTCTAAATTGCCTCTATCTCTAACCACACTAAAATTGCCTGTTTCCTTTTACATGTCTCTTACTGCACTATAAGGTATTTGAGGGGAGAGCTATGCTTCACTTACTGTTTTATTATTAAAACTTCATAGAAGGCCTGGCATAGTATAGCTGTACAGTGAATAGAAAGTAATTGTGTTTCTTTTCTATAAATTTGCCTTACAGAACATATAAAGTGCTCTTTTTTAAATATAGCACGTGCAAATGTTTCTCTGAAGTGTTTGATGAAACATGGCAAAAGTTAGACTGAAAATGAAGCTATATGAGCGTGTGTGTACGTAATATAAATATATATGCAATTATATATAATTTTACATGTACAAATATATACGGATTATATTTGCAAAATGCCTTAAAGTGTCTCAAAATTTTTACATGAAATATATATTAATTATGAATTTTAAAAATTAAAATTATGGTCATTACTTAAATTTAATCAATAACTAATGGTATATTTGTGCTATGCCTATACATCAAGCATAGGCTAATATTTAAAAAAATTAGAATATTGAGAAATAGTTTTGTCAATTTAACTTCCTACCTTTAAGGTTATTTGTTGGTTTACTGGCCTATAGTTATGTGTTTTGACTCTGCAGCCTCAATTCTCAATAAATGAAACTCATTTTAAATATCTCAAATTATGGATAGTTTAACTAAAAGAAAATACATCTATGTGCTCAATACTCTATTCTAGGTCAGATAACCTTGTAAAAGTGACATTGGGAAGTACTGATAGAAGGAAAAAAACCCAGTAATTTGTTGACCTCTTCAGTTTGCAGTCTCTCTAAATCTCTTTCTCTGCATCTCTCTCCCTCTGTTACTCTCTCTGTCTACACAATCATGCTCTCTCTCTCTCTCTCTCTCTCTCTCTCTCTCTCTCTCTCTCTTTCTCACTCTGTCTCTCAACTCTACTGGAACTACCAACCAATTTACTTCCTATTCCTGAGTTGGGTTTCCCTGGACCCTCTCTTTGAGTACTTGTTTATCTTGCTCTGTCTTGTGAACAGAGGTTATGTTCAACTTTTATTCATCAATCTCTACTTGAATTAAATTGCTTATTTAATGTTACTATAAAGACAGAAATGATTATCTTTCCCCCACATGTCTTACTTATGAATTACTTCATTACGGTAGACAATGCCAAAATAACCACCAATTCCCTCAAACAACAAATTCTGATTAATACTTTTTAAAAATTTCATTTAGTTATTAATTTATTTTTGGCTGCGTTGGGTCTTCATTGCTGCGTGCGGGCTTTCAGTAGTTGCAGCGAGTGGGGGCTACTCTTCATTGCAGTGCATGGGCTTCTCATTGCAGTGGCTTCTCTTGTTGCAGAGCACGGGCTCTAGGAGCGCGGGCTTCAGTAGTTGTAGCACGCAGGCTCAGTAGTTGTGGCCCCCAGGCTTAGTTGCTCCGCGGCATGTGGGATCTTCCTGGACCAGGGCTCGAACCCGTGTTCCCTGCATTGGCAGGCGGATTCTTAACCACTGTGCCACCAGGGAAGTCCCTCTGATTAATTTTTTTTTTTTTTTTTTTTTTTGCGGTATGCAGGCCTCTCACTGTTGTGGCCTCCCCCGTTGCGGAGCACAGGCTCCGGATGCGCAGGCTCCGGACGCGCAGGCTCAGCGGCCATGGCTCACGGGCCCAGCCGCTCCGCGGCATATGGGATCCTCCCAGACCGGGGCACGAACCCGTATCCCCTGCATCGGCAGGTGGACTCTCAACCACTTGCACCACCAGGGAGGCCCTGATTAATTTTTAATTATTCATTACTGTTTACATCTAGACTTGAATTATTTTCCAGAACCTATAAAGCTGTCTTTATATTTGACTAATATAACTGTATAATTATTTTTAACCTAGATTCACATATTTTTTCCACAAATCTGACATGTTCCTTCCTTCATCTCTACATCTCTTTTTCTTTCCCTCATGCCTGCCTCAGTGTTGCTTCTGGAATCATCCATAGGTTCTTGCAGTAGTTTCCCTTGCCAGTACCTACCAGGATCAACTACCATATATAAAATGATATACACCAAAACACTGTAGAAAATACTAAAATCCTTTAAGTTGATGTTATTACTCCTTATTTTTACTATATGGATCTTTGAGCTTATTTATATCCCACATTTTCTGCTATAAATCCCATTTCCTTTATCTCCTATATTTAGAACTTCCTTGAACAGTATCCAGCAATCATGGGAGGCTTTGGCTTTAAGCACAACTGGCAAAAGTATCCTATTCGATGCACTCCCTTTGGAGAAAAGTAATTCACTTTATGACAGTGGAGTCTGCCATGGTCGATGCGCCCATAGATGCTATCACCCTTTGGTGACCATGCTTTACCTCTCAACTTCTCCTTTATTAAAGTAGGTTGTGATCAACATGGTTAAACAGAAACATAATGCATTTCTTTTGAATACTGACAAAAATATATTCCTACTTGGAGTCTGAAATCTTAGGGCAGAAACTACCCAGTTCACTGACAGCTGAAGTCATTTATGCCACTTGGTGTGCAAATCCATATGCTATCAATGCATGAGACTATATTATTTTCTGAGAAGCTGTGTTGTTGCTTAACCAGTTCTGTAATGCGGCAAAGATTTTAAACATGGAATGTCAGATATACTAATATGTGTTTGTTTCCTGATCTTGTATGTTTCATATTATAACTCTTTGTGAGACCTAATTATTTTCCGGGCATTTTCCCTTTTCCCCCTAAAGAAATGTTCAAGAAAAAATCCTGTTTATAGCATGTTAAATCTCTATCATCTTTATGTTTATCAAAAGAGTATAATACATGTCTGCGGATAACCCTGCAGGAGTCAAAAGCCTGTGGCAGGTTTTAGAGAATCATCTGCTACCTCCTGAGCTAGAAGGATTTGGAGGCCAGAGCTCAGGAAGTTGCCATGGCTTGGGGGCAAAGCAGGCTTTTGCAGATAAACCTGAAGTCACAGATTCTACCTTTTGGAGCCAGATATCATTTTGTGGATTAATTAATACTTGTGAGGGCTTTAAGGATGAAAGACATTGTGAGCATACAGTGTTTTCTTATTTTAAAACAAAGGACGGCCCCTTTGGGCGAATAGTTCTATTGATCAGGCTGTGCTTCCCTCAAATTGCAAAAAATTTTCAAAAGCTCTTCAGTCTTTCAAAATTCTACTTTGTTAAGATAAAATTAGGTTTTCTGAAAAAAACTTCCAGATCTTCAAGCTGGCAGTATGTTAATAATGTTATATAATTTAATAACAGTAATACAAACCATCTCCAAGTTTTCATTGCTTTACGTACCCTTCCTTTACTCAAACAGCAGGAGTGTGTTTTTTATTTTTAAAAAAAATTTTATTGGAGTATAGTTTTTACAGTGTTTTGTAGGAGTGTGTTAATTGCAGTGTTTGTTGAGGCCATCCCTATGCTGGGCACTGGACTGGGTTTAGGGTATGCAATGATATGCTAAATAGTCATATCCTTTTTTGGAGGGGCTGTCAGTCTAGGGGTGAAGAAAAGTGTTAAACGAGTAAAGAAAGGCATAATTCTCTGAATGCAAATTACACAACATGCTATGACAGCAAACAAACAAGTTTCTATGAAAGAGGGAGAGACTACCTTGGATTAAGTAGTCATAAAAGCACTCTTTGAAAGGGCCATTTAAATTGAGTTTTGTAAGGTGACTAGAGTTTGTCAAGCAAATTACTGGAAGAATGATGCAAACTGAAGGAACATCAAGTGCAAAGGTCTGGAAGTCAGAACAAAGTGTTTACATTGGAAAAACTGCAAGAATGCCACACTGGCTAGAACAGGGAAATAAGTCTGGAAGTGTGGGCAGAGTGAGGCAGTGCTCAGATGTTGATGGGCCTTGAGGTGATGATTAAGGAGTTCAGAAGCCATTAAAACACAGAAACAGGTTACCATGACTTCTCCCATCCAGGCCTACATTTGAAATTCATTTAACTGTAGAGTAGAGAAGAAGAACAAACACAACAACAAAAAAGGTTGTTAACATTGAGCAATCCTTTCTTCCCTACTGCCTTGACCAAAATTAGGTTATAACAAAACAATTGAATTAGGCTAATAAGTTGCCCAGGCAGTGACCAGGAAGGCCACTCTCACTGAATTCCAATGACGGGCAAGGAAAGAACAACATATTTAGATCAAGGAAACAAAGAAGTAGAAGTCAAGGAAGAAGAGAGAAATAAAGGAGGAGAAAGGAGATGTGATACACAGGAAAAGCCTCCGGAAGACTGAAATTCTTAAGACAAAAAGAGGTTCCCTCATCAGCCTGTTTCCCAATTAGAACCTGGATATTTTGGTGGTGACCAAATGAAACACACTGGTTACAAGATGAAAGGCTCAGGAAAAGGCTATGGGGGTTCTTAAACATCAAAATGTAGCTTATTCAAGATGATATTTTGATGAGTTAAGGGTAAATAAATCAGAGACATGTGGGTAAAATTTCTCTTGAAATACACAGGGGTTTAAAATGATGGGGAAATTCACTTGGCAAAACATTATATGTACTTTGCCAAACCCAACATTTGAAAAACAGTTTAAGACATTCAGCAGAACCCCAAAGCACAACATATTCTCTTATTCTGAGAGTAAGAGAGGGAGAATACCCGTGAACGCATTGTGCAACATACACACTGCAGGGTATAAATAATTTACAATGAGCAAACCATGCCTAACTTTGAGACCTGAAGTCAAAGACCAGCTTCTCCAGAACTTCTTTGAGAATGCTTTATTCCTCCTTTACAGGCATCACTCATGTATGACACAGCATCATTTTCCTTTGCTTTTCTTCTATTCTCCTTTTCGTGTAATTATTGTATCCAACTTGAGAATTTTGGTTTACCACTTTTTAAAGTATGCACACAGTAAATTATGTATCTACATTAGGCAGAAATATTATATTTCATCTCTCTAAATGCATCATAGTTCATTCTCCAGCTATATGTAAGATAGTCCTATAATTAAGCATTTACAGTTTTTATGTACTTAGTACTTTATATGATGTACAGATAAGCTGCATTTTGAAGGTGATTTTTTTCCTTGTTTTTGTTTCTGTTCTACTGCAAGTCCACACACATGGTCTGCAGATCTGATATAGCAAGAAAGCTAGAGCCAGTACAGAAATAATTGGAAACTGAGAAGAAAAATGTAAGCAATGAGTCCCAAAGAGGGAAGTGGGGCAAGAGAAGGAAAGCCAATGGAGTTATGTAGGATGACTAAGTTCTAGAGATTATATACAGCATGGTGATTATATTGGTTAATAAGACTGTTGTACACTGGAAATTTGCTACAAGAGTAGACCTCACATGCTCTCACCACAAAAAAAAAGACTTAAATTTTGGGGCTTCCCAGGTTGCGCAGTGGTTAAGAATCTGCCTGCCAATGCAGGGAACACAGGTTTGAGCCCTGGTCTGGGAAGATCCCACATGCCGTGGAGCAACTAAGCCCGTGCACCACAACTACTGAGCCTGCGCTCTAGAGCCCGCAAGCCATAACTATTGAGCCTGAGTGCCACAACTACTGAAGCCCGTGCCTAGAGCCCATGCTCCACAACAAGAGAGGCCACCACAATGAGAAGCCCGCGCACCACAGCAAAGAGTAGCCCCAGCTCGGCGCAACTAGAGGAAGCCTGCACGCAGCAACGAAGACGCAAAGCAGCCAAAAATAAATAAATTTATTAAATAAATAAAAAGGTAACTATATGAGGAAATGTATAAATTAAGTAGCTTGACTATAGTAATCATTTCACTATGTATATGTAGGTGAAAACATCATATTGTACACCTTAAATATATACAATTTTTATTTTAAAAATAGAAACTTAAAAAATAATTTTTAAAAAGCCAATGGAAAGAAGACACAGAAATTTCTATTTCCATGGGTGGTGGAAAAGTTAAGAAGAGATTTAAGAAGGAAGAGAAGCCTCATTTCGGGGTAAAATGATGTAACCAGAGATGTCCTCCTTCTGTGCTTTATAATAGAAATTATAAAAACAAACAGATTATCAGCAAAGTACTGCGATCTATTAAAAGTTCAGAAAAAAAAATAAAAAGTGCCTAATTATTAAATAGGAAAATAATTAAATGCAAAACAATAGTAGCGCATGTTTGTAGTTATGCAGAATTGATACAAAGTTCTCCGAGGAGGCCAGTCGGTCATACAGAAACTTTCGCAGGGTGGTGCTATCTACTTCGGAGGGCTCTCTCCAGTTCAGGTCTGGGGCCTGTCTCAGTTTTGTGAATCTTGAAAAATTATATGTAACAATGTTATCAGTGTTTACAGAGATGATGATCCCTAGGATTACCTCACAGTAACCAAATTTGTAAGAGTCAGCTGTATAAATTATAATTCTGATTTATTAATTTATAATGGCGAATATACTGATGCTATTTGTCACCCACATTCTGACTATTTGTGAGAGGACCGAGGAGGCTAAATTAGGAGTCAGAGGATTGCCAGTGAACACAGGAATCAGAACAAAGGAGAAAAGAGCAACCACTTATGTACATCAGCAGCCCAAAGGGTCTGTCGTTCTGGTATTAAAAGCCAATACCCTCTTATGAAAATCAGGTGAAAGTTTTAGATTCAGTTTTTTTCCATTTATAAACATGTATTTTGACAGAATTCTTTTGGTGGACTGGTGTAGATGAAAACCTATTGTTTTCAATTCAAGTCTTTTATCTGAGAACTACGTGAAGCCTTCATATAAAAAAAAAAATGCAGTGCCTGTACTTAACGGTTACAGGCCGGTCTTTCTGCCATGACTGTTAGCATTAATCAAAGGTTGTCATCTGCTCTCTTGCCTTGCCTCTCGCTTCCAACTTAGGTTGATAAACAGGTGCTATCTGGATATCCCACTGCCATTCATTCTTTTCATCTGTATCTCAGCACAGTTGTGTCTGCCGAGTGCTTCCTCAATGCTAGCAGACTGGCTGGCATCCAATCTGGACAAATTGCTGATCTTTCCTGCCACTTAACATTAAATAGGGCTTCTAAGGAGTATTGGACAAATAGCTCAAGAAGCCAGATTCAGCATCTAAAGACTGGTTGACAATTCTTAAGTATACTTTGTTTAGGGAGTGCTGCTACTTTAAAGAACTTCAAGTTGGCCTGGAACTTGGTGTACAGTATCCTAAACATAGGTCCAAAGCTATACACAGTTTTGTAAATTACTAGAGGCAAGACCATGTAGGTCCTAGATGACCAGTATACTCAACTGTAATTTATAGATTACTGTCCCCTCAAACCATGTCATTAACATAAAAGAGGAATAAGTAGTTAGAATAATTACTATGATACCATATATAAACCCACATACAAAATATATAGCAATCTTCTGCTTACCCTAATACTTCTTTCTGCTCCTATGAGCCTCCTGGAATAACTGATTTCTAGTGCCTGGAACATGGTGAGGTATATCAAAGTATGATGACAAGGAATAATAAAGTAATTAAATGTACCTCATGGAAACTTTGCTTCCCAGCATGGGACTTAAAATAATGCAGTGCTTTCAGTGTAGGAAGCCTGATTGGAGTTTTCTATTCCAGGGCAAAAGTTGGCCTTAGTCTCTGAGATAACTGGAGGGGAGTATGGTATCCAGTCCCCCAAAAAGAGGAACAGGAGTATCTTGAAATGTGAGCTTACAAGGATATAAGCCTCAGTAAGATTAAGGTTGTCCTATTAGTCTTTGCAGTCCCACTGTGAGCAGAGCAGCTGGTATTTAGGGGAAGAGGATGTTACTATTTAAAAATGTGTTGAAAGAATGAATGGTTGTGCAGCAAGTATGAAAGAAACAATGGAGAGAAATGAACACCTGATCACAGAAGTGGGAATAGTGCATGATGGTTGCACATGTATATAATTACATGTAGAAATGTGTATGCCGATACATAGATAAGTAAAAATATGCACTGTAGAAATAAATATAATAGGTAAAAGTACACAGTAGAAGGAATATTAGCTTCTTCAAATGACCAGGAAGGCAACTTGGACTTTGAAAGATAATATAAAAGAAGATACCTAACCTGCTATCTACCTCTTCCTCTTTCCTTTTTCTGGACCTCTGTGTGGACATGCCTGGAAACTCTGTTGCATTGACCAAAGGCCGTGAAAATTGGTTCAGCTTGTTTGAGGGCAATGATGTCCATTTATAGAATCCTAACATGAGAAATCCAGCCCCTGGCCTCAATCTCAGGTATCCTGAAAAGATCCAGCATATAGAGAAACTTTACTTATACATTCAAGGAGAGAGAATTTTAAGTTATATAATTCAAGCCAGCTTATGTTGATTTCCCCTGCAAGAGTGTTAGGTTTCTACTTTCACATTTCCCTTCTCTTTTTAAAGAAATGGTCATCAATAATACACCTCTGGGTACTAAATATCCACCTAGTGGTCATTTAGTGAATATTTTTATGGAAAAAAGGCAATATTCTTAGCTGAGAATGTATGCATCAGTTTTTATCATGGGTTGAGAGATTTTGTAGCTTTTTGGTAGATAGATTCAGGCTTTTGGTAACTTATTTTCATCATAAAAAGCTTAAATAAAACGGTAAATTTTATCTATGGTTACACAACAAAATTTCTCAGTATACATTCCTAAAAGGGACCTCCTCTGTGATGCTAATTGCTCTTAACATTTTTCTTCCAAACGTTTGTAGAAACTAGTGATGCCCAGATTTAAATACTAAATGTATTATATGGGTTTTAGAGGGTAGACAAATAAGACTTCCTGGAACTAAGAAGAAGAGACAGTATACATTAGGACAAAAGGTGGGAAAAGCAAATGAATAGACGTATCTAAGTATGGAAGAGGCACCACTGAACATCATGATTCTAAAAGTTATCTAAGAAAGCTTCCTCAGATTCTTCTAGGCTTGTGGAGAACATGCTGAAAGAAAAGAAATTCTCTGGAAATGTAGCTATGTGAAAAATACTATGCTATGATTATCATAAATCATCATTATCTTCATCATTATTTATTAAGAGATGTCTTGGGCTTCCCTGGAGGCGCAGTGGTTGAGAGTCCGCCTGCCGATGCAAGGGACACGGGTTCGTGCCCCGGTCCGGGGGGATCCCACATGCCGTGGAACGGCTGGGCCCGTGGGCCATGGCTGCTGGGCCTGCGCGTCCAGAGCCTGTGCTTCGCAGCGGGAGAAGCCACAGCAGTGAGAGGCCCGCATACCGCAAAAGAAAAAAAAAAAAAAGAGGTGTCTTCATCCAATGTATTTTGAAAGCTAAGTATTGTGCTGTGTATTAGGAATATAATAATAAACAAATCAGAAAAGATCTCACCTATATCAGAGTGAGTCTTGTAAATAGCCAATTCTTTAACTGATGAAATTTTAGTGGTTTGGAACAACTCACCCCCAAATATCTCTTCCTTTAACCTGTCATAATGTAGACAGATTATTTTTGCTTGTCCAGATTCCTATAAAAATTTAAATAAACATTTAAACAGCCATTCATTCATCCACTCATTTGTTCAAACAATATTTATTATTGTGATCATTGGTGCCAGCAATTACTCTCTGTGCTGGGAACACAGGTGTGAAAGGAAGGGTCACAGCACAGGTGCAGGTACAACCAAATAAGCCCTGTGATAGTGGTAATGGCAGAATGAAAATGAAGATTCAGGACAGGGCATCTAAAAAGAGATTGCAGAGGAAACATGGAAAACTAACAGTAGAGAGAAATATTACATTTTAAAGTAGATTTAATATATCTGGGAATTGATGGGATGAAGATATGGTGGAAGTGAAGTATTACAGTCAGGAGGAAAGCATGTAGGGTGGCACTGAGGGAGTGTGGTCCTTTGATATTAGGTAGGTGACTCCTTAAAGCTTTCAGCATATAGCATGGGGGTGTGGGTGAAGGTTGTTGGCAACTTACCAAGATCGAAAAGATGGAACACAGGTAAGATCTAGGGATGGGAGGGGTGCAGGACTGACAGGGGAAGGTAGAAATAGGGCACTAAGATTAAAACATCTGTTATAGACTTTGCTGGGAGTCACCACATCACAATTTGCATTGTGTATTTATTTACCCTAGAACTCCACAAAAATCTCTGTGGAATGATAAGGAATGGTTGAATCTCCTTTAAGGAATGTGCAGCTGTATTAGCAATGAAAGCCAATAAATACAAATAGGAGGGCCTCCCTGGTGGCGCAAGTGGTTGAGAGTCCGCCTGCCGATGCAGGGGATACGGGTTCGTGCCCCGGTCTGGGAGGATCCCATATGCCGCGGAGCGGCTGGGCCCGTGAGCCATGGCCGCTGAGCCTGCGCGTCCGGAGCCTGCGCGTCCGGAGCCTGTGCTCCGCGACGGGGGAGGCCACAACAGTGAGAGGCCCGCATACCGCAAAAGGAAAAAAAAAAAAAAAATACAAATAGGAAAGGAAGCAAACCCACATCATGGAGGAAGATAATGAGATAATGCTGCTACAGCATCTCTTGGTAATTAACTGAATGAAATGCATGGAATGTCAGTGTTTTAAAGGCCCTTCCAGTTTAACTGGCCCAGTTACCTGCTTCTGTTGACTTTTTCTCACTCACTGGCAGCAGGTACATGAGGAAGTGGAAGTGAAGAGTGAAAAGGAAGAACTTTTCCAAGGATGATTGGTAAAATTAAGGAAGGCATTAAATTTGTTTTTGTTTTACTATGTTTAATCAATTTTGTAAGCAAGTGACTTCAATGCCCAGAAGGAAAAGTAAGTAAAGGTGTATCACTATCTAACAAATCATTCACATTACTCTTTGTTATCTTTATTTTGGATATTTAACAGCTTGTAATGACTGATCTTGAAGGCACTTCCCGCAAGCTATATATGTATTGTTGATGAAGTTCTATGACTGGAAACTTCCATCACTGCAATGACTGTTGGAAAGCACAGGTTCATTCAAACTAATAATGCATAGGAGTTTGTCACAGTTTTAACATATGCATTCTTCTTGCAGATGGTTGAAAAAGAAGGTTATCTTCAAAAAGCTAAAATTGCAGATGGAGGAAAGAAACTAAGGTAATAAAAGTTTTTTTAATTCACTTTTATATAACTATGCCAGTTCCCCATCTCCTCAGTTGTGTCACTGCTATTGTTTGGAAAGGTAGGCCCTATGGTACATGACTAGAATATTCCTTTCTGCTATCACTAAGATCAACAGGATTTTTAATATAATTATAGTTTTCCAACAAAGCACTACATTTTATTTTGTTGCACAGAATATATAAATGAAGTGCTTCATGACCTCCTAAGACTTGAAATCTTAAAAAATATGTGAAGAAATAAGATAATGGGTCTTGATTTCTGGGATTAACAGATTAGGGGATGAAATAACTCATTTTGCAGTATATAAAAATTTCCCTACAATACATTGGGATCATAATTTTTTGAAGGATGGAGGATTTGAAATACACTTGTTGCTCAAATAAAAATCATTTGAGAAAAAAATAAAAGGAAAATAATCTGTCAGATAAAAAGTTGGAAGTTGCTGCACTTGCAGATGAGGTCAACACAGTAGGTGAGAGAAATTAGAAAATGTAATAAGGATTCCCTAGGCAACAACAAGAAAAAACTTGGAGAAAAAAATAAGGTTGATAGGAGGGTAGACAAACACACTACATGTTTTTTATGTATGGGCTATTTAGAAATAATCATCTCCATTTTAGAATTTTACTTATTTCTCATGTAGGTCTTATGATATACTTAGCTTTGTGCTAGGTTATATGTAAGCTGCAAAGGTATGTAGAAAGTGCTTACAGTGGGAGAAAAGGCATTTATTCATGACTATATTATTAACAGTTAAAAATACAGGATAAATTCACTAATTAGCTACACAATGGGACACTTATTAATTGTATAATACAATTCATTACTAGAATGGAACTCTGGCCAACACTAGAGAATGAAGTATGCTATTGTTTGTTTTCTATAGTGGAGTAAGTATATATTTATTTAAAAGAAGTAAAATTGGAGAAAACTATCATCCATAATTCCACTACTTAAAATAACTATTTCAATTTTAAAGAACAAACTCTATTTTCTGCCCTTATTATGTTTTATTCTCGGATAGCAAACAGGGCCTTGAACCCTCTCCTAGACTGTTCCTCTGCAGTAACCCTGCAGCCACCCTCCTTTGAAGGGTCCAGGAGGGAGATGCACAGGAGACAAGATCAAATGCAATGCTGCTTTCAAAGACTCATCTAGTCCTGGCCCCAGTGGAGAACCTGACTTAATGTGTTGGGTTCTGAAAGGACCCAGGAGGGATTCTTTGATTAACCCAATCTAGTGCCAACTTTCCCCTAGACTTTTCTCCCAGTTATATCAGCTCGTGAAAGGTGCAATGATAAATCTTCCCAAGATAAGTCAAAACCCTTTCTTACCTTACCAGCGATGTGGACAAAAAATCCAAAGAGGGATAGAAAAGGACTTGTCTAAGTTATCACTTCACCTTTCACTGGGGCTTGGCAGGAAGGAGGAGGTGATAGCTTTGGTCAGTCTTAACCTCCAGACTCATGAAAGCAAGAGGAGGAGATGCTAAAAGGAATTCCAAGAAAACAAGATGATGCGCCACCACATCATCTTGTGGTGTACATCTTACGTACAATGTCCTTGCCCATAGCTATCCATAAACCATCCCTGTAAAATGTTTTCCTAGAAAGTGGTGTCAAGAAAAAGTAGAGGAGCACACCAGGCCTTTTCCCTAACAGACTCAACATGAATAATACATTTTTAGGTAGTTTCAACCAGTTTGTATACCATTTTGTATTTGTTTTATTTGTTGTTACTTTAATCAGCTTACTTACCACTTCTGTGTCTAGTTTAAATTCATATAAACATTATTTTGTACTATGTTTTATTGTTATTTCAATAAGCTTGCATGCAATTATGCATTCTTTCAGCTTTTTCATTTAAAGTTATATAAATTTTAGTTTTCCTTTTTTGTTTTATCTTTGTTTTTAACCTCAGGTGTACACATTGAGTTGATTTTCCTCTTCAGTGTGTGGCCTTGTATTATCATCATTCTGGGCAAGACCCCTAGTTGGTTTTATTTTATTCTTCATCTCCATTCCTTACTTCAATCCTCTGTAGAATGGGTGTTCATCAAATCCTCTCTCCATACATTTATTTGGCTATATGTGTGGCATTCTAGAAAAAAGTGTGTAAGTGAATGTGTTCTAAATTGCATAAGCCTTTGGTTTATAAGCCTCATTCTGGTTCATACTACTTTCATTCAATGTTAGTCAATGTTAGGATATCTATCTATATCTATATATTTAAAACAAGTTAATTTCTTCCAACTGCTGCCCATTTTGCCATTGTGAACACACATCAAATTTTACTTACTCAGTCTTCCAGGAGTGGATACCTAAATTGTCCCTAACTCCTTCCATCCCAAACAACATTGCAACAAACCACACCGATATGTCTCCTTACAGACCTGTGAGGAATTTTCTCTGGGGCATACCCCCAGGAGTAAAGGATTGCTTGGTGGTAAGGTACACACAGTTATAAATGAATTGGGTGCTACTGCCAAACTTTCTCCAGAATGAATGCATCGGTTCACACTCTCTCCACAATGCAGAAGGGATCACCTCTCTCCATGATCTTATCAGCATGCAACATTATCAGACTTTCAGTTTTGCAAGTTGATGGCTTATAGGACATTACTTTAGTGTTGCATTTATTTTTATTCTTCTGACTGGTATTTCAGTTAAACATCACGTCACCTATTTAGAGTCAGTCAGGCTCTGCATTCCAAGAATCGCCTGTGCATAAACTCTGACTATTTTCTACTGAGTTTCTCACTTTTTTTTTTTTTTTTGAGAGAACTCCTAATGTACACCAGGTAGTCATACATTGTCAACTTTAGGCTTGGCAGATATCTCCTCCAAGTCTCTCACTATCTATTTACCTTGCTGATGAAAGTCCTTAGTGACCAGAAATCTTTAAATTTGATCCATATTATTCCATAAATTTATTCTTTATTGTTTGTGGGATTTGCTTTCTTTTTTGAATTTTTAAAAAAATTTTAATTGAAGTATGGTTGATTTATGATATCATGTAAGTTTCAGGTTTACAACACAACGATTCAGAGATATATATATATATATATATATATATATATATATATATATATATAGTCTTGTTCAGATTCTTTTCCCTTATAGGTTATTACATAATACTGAGTATAGTTTCCTGTGCTATACAGTAGGTTCTTGTTGGTTACCTATTTTATACACAGTAGTGTGTATATGTTAATCCCAGCCTCGTAATTCATCCCTCCCATCCATGCCCCTTTCCCCTTGCATAAACATAAGTTTGTTTTCTGTATCTATGAGTCTCTTTCTGTTTTGGAAATAAGTTCATTTGTGTCTTTTTTTTCTTTTCTTTTCTTTTTTCAGATTCCACATATAAGTGATATCACATGATATTTGTCTTTCTCTGTCTGGCTTACGTCAGTTAGTATGACAATCTCTCAGTCCACCCATTTGCAACAGCAGCAAATGGCATTATTTCATTCTTTTTTATGGTTGAGTAATATTCCACTCTGTGTGTGTGTGTGTGTGTGTATGTATGTATGTATATATGTATATGTATATGTAGGGATGTGTGTGTGTGTATATATATACATATATATATATATATATGTATATATATATACACCACATGTTCTTTATACATTCATCTGTTGATGGACATTTAGGTTGCTTTCTTGTCTTGGCTTTTGTAAGTAGTGCTGCAGTGAACATTGGGATGCATGTATCTTTTCAAATTATGGTTTTCTCTGGATATATGCCCAGGGGTGAGATTTCAGGATCATATGGTAGCTCTATTTTTAGTTGTTTTAAGGATTGCTTTAGTTTTTATTATAAACACGTTACAGATTGAAAATTGTAGTATATATAGTCAGCATGTTTAATAACATATAATACACCACAATGTTGATGGGACTGTAATACACCAAGCCATTTCTACGTTCCTCTTTTATTAGATTTTTAAGTTGATTCCAGTTTTATACTAAGTATTTTATACTAAAATAGTTATAAATGCAGTAAACCTACTATTGCTTGTCAATTTTTCTTTTATATCTTCTTAAGAGAATTTCTAAGCCTAGATGACTTAATTAAATCAGAAGACCATTTTTTAAATGACTGTTATGTATTGACATACTGCTTGCCCAAGGAGTCTGTTATGTTTTCTGTAACTAATAACAAAATGGTTTAATCATAACTTTGAAAAATTGTGTAGTTTTTATATCATTGGTAATTTAGTAATTATTAAATAGTATACCATAGTTGCTATAATTTGTATTTCTTATGTAAAATTTCTTTCCATAGCCTTTTCCCCATTTATCAAGGAACTTTATATCTTTTTATAAATTGTAATGAGTTACTGCAATAGTAACAGATGCTTATTCTGTCAAGTACTTGGATAATTGCTTTACCAGTAATTCTGAAATAATACTCTAAAATAGGCTATATTACCGCTTTCAATCTTACAAGTGGAGAAACTTGGTCACTTGTATCAACCTCTCCTTCTCTCAATCTTATTGCATGTATAGTTGGTATCAGATTTTTAGCCCTGTCCTCTGTTTAAAGTAGGTTGGATTTTTCCCTCTTGCTAGAAGATGTTTGAGGCCAGGAAGCAAAAATTGTTCTTTTATTTCATACCATCAACAGTACAAAGGGCTTCAATTGTCACTTAATACTATTTTATTAATCTCAAAGTTTTCTACTCATAAATACATGACAGGTCATCCACATCATATCTTATGTTCTTATTTTTCTTTCTTTCCCTCCTCCTGTTCCTTTTTCTTTAGCTTCCTTTCCTCTTTCATATATTTTTTTCTTTCTAAGAAAGGTTTGACCTATCTCTGAATACAACAAGAGTGGGTGGAAGGAAGGAGAACTCCTTGGCTATATCTTACATTTGTAAAGGGCCATAAATTTAGCTTTATTTTGAAATGAAGTTCTAGAAATCTCCCCAGACAGACAGACAGGGTTGAAAGCCAAAGACATTCAGCATTCAACTTTAGTTTTTCTTTGTGAACATTGTAAGTATGCTTTTTCTGATAAAGTTTAGAAATTCCTGCATTTTGGTACATCTATCCCCAAAAGTTAAGTAGCCCATGTTTCTCTGAAGCTCTCAGAGACCTTAGCAAAGAGTTGTTTTCAATTCTTTAATTGAAAAAAACTTTAATTTATAAAAGCCCACTGACAGCATGTAAGCTATTTCCGTACCCTTTTCTCTCCCTCTATACCCTTCAAGCCTGCCCCTTCGTCATCTCATTTGTGGCTCTGTACATCTTATCATATGTGGCTTTTCACTCTGCTCTGCTTTTCAGAGGGACCTGGGAAGAAATACTTGAGGGTGAAAATATGGACAGAGAGGTATTTGGGAAGAAATCGAGTAAAGGTAGTGCAGTGTTATGTCTACTAGTGTGTAGTTCATCCTAGAGCCCATGGCTGTTAGACCTTTGTTTTTATTTGTTTTTTCTTCTTTTTAAACAATTGTTTCTCAGAATAGATTCTGTAGAACATGATACCAAAGTACCCTCCTAATGTAAACTTTTTTGTTTTGTTTTGTTTTGTTTTAGCATTTTCTGCTCAAGATCCCAATAAATTCTTCCAGGCTTCATCTGTCTTTCTCTGTTTTTAATGTTCCATAGTGAGGACTGGAGGGAAGGTTTGGAGAGTATGGAATACTGAAATTAATTTGTAAAAGGTTGCTTGAGTTTAATGATTTCCAACACATGCTCTGTTATAATTTCCAACTTCTAGTAACCCTTTGAATATATAAAGCTTTTACATTTCTTGCAATAGTGGCAGAGATGTATATATTTATACATCAGTGACTCTTTGACCCTTTTTTTAAAGCAGAGGCAAATTACAAGAAGCTTAAAATATAAGAGAGAAGCAATAAGTTCTTCACCTACCAGTTTGAGAACTATTCAGAACACTTAAACAGTGTCCAAGTGATTTTTCCGTAAATCAGTCAAGGACACTAGAGTAAATCACATTCACCCCCACCAGAGGTACAGAATCAGGTCAAATCCAGTGTGCCCAAGTCAGGTGGCCCAGAGTGAGTCTGATATTTACAAAGTAACCTCACATATATTTTCTTCTTGACTTTTTCGTTTGCCACCGTGTCATTACCAAAGGAGGCATAGGAGAGGTGAGTGTAAGATATAAAGCTTTGATGTTAGAGCAGATGAATACGTTAAACCTGAGTTCAAGCTAACAGATTCTTATGACGATAACAAATATTTTAAGGGCCATTTTCCATCAAGCGTTCTTCAGATAAGCAGTTACCAAGCTGCTGTTATTATGTGCTGCCATCCGGTGTCCGTTTTGTAGAATGCAGAGTTTTTGGTCAAGCTGATGCCTGTGTTGAGTCTTCTTTGGTTTTGGGGTTGTTTTGTTTTGTTTTGTTTTTACTTTCTACCTTTACAACTCAGGATTTGTTTTAGGGAAGCTCTCTGAAGTGTCTCACTTGGAGAAATTGTCCCACCAATTTCATTAATTGTAACTAATTGTCCTTATTAGAATTTAGTTCTTCCTCCTTCCTAATTACATCAAGGATCTTTTTCCCCCTTAGATGTGATGTCTTGTGACAAAAAAATTAAAATAAATAACCTGCATTTATTGTCCCAGGATCTATTTCCTGTACTGAATCACTAGTGTCAATATCAATCCCTCACTTGTTACTTGTAAATTCATGTGGAGACTCTCTCACCTATCCCTGAGACCTCTGACTTACTGAAGTTGGACATTTCCTGACCTATGTATCTTGCTTAACCCTCAAGTCTATCCAACAGCTTGGTTTTTATCTCTCTGTGTGGAAAAATGAAAAAGAACTCCCTCAAAGTTAAGATGATGGAGTGTTGATGCATTAATTGACTCCCATCAATGGATGAAGTTACTTGCTGGCCATCTTGGGAAGGTAGAGATGAAAGGGCTTCCAGGTCAGCATTGCAGAACAGCCCAGGTCAGGCTAAGAAGTGCCCTTGTTCCAAGGAGAAAGACGTTCAAGTAACTCTTTGACAGCAGTTGGGTGTCTTCCTCTCTCAGAGTCTATCATGAGGCTCTGCATAGACGTGCCCAATATGACTAAGGGAGAATTGCACGCCACCTGCTCTAGAGACAACTGATACAGCAGAATGAGCATGGCCTTCTAAGTCCAGAAGACTTGGTCTGAATCCCATATTTATGACTTTGATGCCCTTGGGTAGGATGCAACCTCACTAAGCCTCAATTTTTTTATCTGAATGTGGAGGATTTGTTTCCGTGTTTACTGCCTGTCTCCTCTGAGTTAGACATAAATGCCTTGAGGTCTGTGCTATTTGCCTTTATATATTCAGTCCTTGGAATTGTATCTGTCCTGTGGTAGATGCTCAATAGATACTTGTGACTGGCTTGGGGATTAAATTACTTGACACATACAAAATACCAGGTGCCATACCTAGCACAGAGTGAGAACCAATGCATGCAAAATAACTTATCTTATTGAAACACATCTGAGAAGTCAGGAAGCCCTCTAGAGAAAGCTCAGGTATTGCCACTAGAATTATAAATTAGAAAAAGATATACTAAACCAGGAATGTTAGATACTTTTAAAACAATGCTATGAAAGGCTTATCAAAACACTTGGGGGCCTCCCTGGTGGCGCAAGTGGTTGAGAGTCCGCCTGCCGATGCAGGGGATACGGGTTCGTGCCCCGGTCTGGGAGGATCCCATATGCCGCGGAGCGGCTGGGCCCGTGAGCCATGGCCGCTGAGCCTGCGCGTCCGGAGCCTGCGCGTCCGGAGCCTGTGCTCCGCAACGGGGGAGGCCACAACAGTGAGAGGCCCGCATACCGCAAAAAAAAAAAAAAAAAAAAAAAAAAAAAAAAAAAAAAACACTTGGGAACTAAGGAATAAATAAGGGAAATGCAAGAAGTAGGTGCTTTTGTAGTCCTTGTTAGTAAATAACAACAAACAGGGCAGGAGTAATCTAGATGTATGACCCTCCTGAAATTTGAGAACCCATATATTCTTTTACTCAAAAACCTTTGATAAGCACTCACTAAATGTCAGATATTGTGCCCAGGAGTGGAAAAGCTCTAGGAGGTCAGGGGTGGTGTTCCCCTCTTTGGGGGTACTAGGAAAGTAGAGGGACTTTCTTTCTATTCTGAAAATCGCTTCATCCTCAAAAGGTCTATTTTAAAAGTCCTGCCTAAGCCCTCTAAACTTGAAGGAGTTACTCGCTCTCTGAGTTGAATCTCAATACACCGAAAAACTGTCACCTATAAGGATTTGGTTGCATGCAGAAAGCACTAAAGGTACAAGTCAAGGCAAAACCTTGCCAGTTGACCCTATTCATACTCCCTCCAGAGCTGACAGTGCCATCAAAAGCCTTGCTGTGTTAGAGTAACTGGTGAGAAAGCTTTTCTGCTGATATCCTGAGAATTACAGGCAGCACAGGGGGCCAAACACATCAAATGGGGAATGGACTCGAAAGACATTGTGAAGAAAATAGCCAAGTCTCTAGACTACTTCATTCAGAGAGGAAGGTTCTGACCTAAGTCATAGGTTAAAAGATATTCCCATTAGGTGAATTCTTAGCCGCTCCTAGACTAGAGGCTTTTGAAACACTTTCTGGTTTTAGACTCCCTACTGAGTGCAGGTGAGTCTACTCATCACAAACCAGAATAATCCCCTAGCAGGAAAGAGAAAGAGGTGGTGTCATAGTTAGAAGCACATCCCTGCTTCCGGCTTCTTATGAGGAGTTGGAAGACTCATCATGTGACTCCTTTAAATCAGTTCAATTCCCAAGAGAAAAATAGAGCTTGAGAGTGGTGGGCCTTTGACCAATCCTTCTAATTAATATTAGGTAAAACAGTTAATTTGACAGTCCAGATGGCTTATACCTTGTCACAGGCCCTGCACTCTAACTTTTATAATTTGAGACTTAAGACCAAAACTATGGTGAAATCTGACATTGACAATCTCCTTAACCAAGAAAATAGTATATTGCTGGTTTGGTTCCAGAACACCTCAATAAAGAGAATAAGGCAACAAAGAGAGTCACATGTTTTTTTTGGTTTCCCCTTGCATATAAATTTATGTTTACACTGTACTGTAGTCTATTAAATGTGCACTAACATTATGTCTAACAAAACAATGTACATACCTTAATTCAAAAATACTGTATTGCTAAAACATGCTAACCGTCACCTGAGCCTTCAGTGAGTCATAATCTTTTTGCTGGTGGAGCATCTTGCCTTGATGTTGATGACTGCCGACTGCTCAGGGTGGTGAATACTACAGGTTGGGGTGGCTGGGCAGTTTCTGAAAATAAGAAAATAATGAAGTTTACCACATCAATTGACTCTTTCTTTCACAAACAATTTCTCTGTAGCATGCAGTACTGTTTGAAAGCATTTTACTCACAGTAGGACTTCTTTCAAATTGGAGTCAGTCCTCTCAAACCCTGCCCCTGCTCTATCAGCTAAATTTATGTAATATTCGAAATCCTTTGGTATCATTTCAACAGTCTTCACAGCAACTTCACCACGAATAGCTTCCATCAGAAGAAACCACTTTCTTTGCTCATCCATAAGAAGCAATTCTTCATTCTTTAAAGTTTTACCATGAGATTGTAGCAATTCAGTCACATCCTCAGGCTCCACTTCTAATCCTAGCTCTCTTGCTCTCTCCATCACTTCTGCAGTCACTTCCTCCACTGATGCCTTGACCCCTCAAAGTCATTCATGAGGGTTGGCAACTAATTCAGACTTCCGTTAATGTTGATATTTTGACCTCTTCCCATGAATCAGGAATGTTCTTAATGGCATCAAGAATATTGAATACTTTCCAAAAGGTTTTCAATTTTCTTTTCCCATACCCATCAGAGGAATCATGACCTGTAGCAGCTATAATGTATTTCTTACATGATAGGACTCCTTGATACGTGGGCTGCAGAATGGATGTTATGTTAGTAGGCATAAAAACAACATTAATTTCATTGTATATCTTCATCAGAGCTCTTGAGTAACCAGGTAGTTTGTCAATGAACAATAATATTTTGAAAGGAATCTTTTTTTTTCTGAGTAGCAGGTCTCAAAAGTGGACTTAAAGTATTCAATAAACCATGTTGCCAAGAGATGTGCTTTCACCCAGGCTTTGTCATCCCATTTATAGAGCACAGGCAGAGTAGATTTAGCATAATTCTTAAGGATCCTAGAATTTTCAGAATTATTAAATGAGCTTTGGCTTCAACTTATAGTCACCAGCTGCATTAACCCCTAACAAGACAGTCTGTCTGTGCTTTGAGGCTTTTGAAGCTGGGCATTCTCTTCTCTAGCTATGACTTCTCTTCTCTAGCTATGAAAGTCCTAGATGGCATCCTCTTCCAGTAGAAGACTATATTGTCTGCATGGAAAACTCTCTTGTTTAGTTGTAGTCACCTTCATTAATTATCTTAGCTAGAGCTTCTGGACAACTTGTTGCAGCTTCTACATCAGCATTTGCTGCTTCACCTTGTACTTTGATGTTACTGAGACAGCTTCTTTCCTTAAACCTCATGAACCAACCTCTGCTTGCTTCAGACTTTTCCTCTGCAGCTTCCTCATCTCTCTCAGCCTTCACAGAATTGAAGAGCGTTAAAATCTTGCTCTGGGGCTTCCCTGGTGGCACAGTGGTTGAGAGTCCGCCTGCCGATGCAGGGGACACGGGTTCGTGCCCCGGGCCGGGAAGATCCCACATGCCGCGGAGCGGCTGGGCCCGTGAGCCATGGCCGCTGAGCCTGTGCGTCCGGAGCCTGTGCTCTGCAAGGGGAGAGGCCACAACAGTGAGAGGCCCACGTAACAAAACAAAACAAACAAAAAAATCTTGCTCTGGATTAGGCTTTGGCTTAAGGGAATGTTGCGTCTGGTTTGATTTCTATCCAAACCACTAAAACCTTCTCCATATCAGCATTAAGACTGTTTTGCTTTTCTATCATTCATGTGTTCACTGGAGTAGCATTTTTAATTTCCTTCGAGAACTTTTCCTTTGTATTCACTTGGCTAACTGCTTGGCACAAGAGGCCTAGCTGTCACCCTGTTTTGGTTGACCTGCCTTCCTCGCTAAACTTAATCATGACTAGCTTTCAATTTAAAGTGAGAGAGATGCAACTCTTCTTTTCACTTGAACACGTAGAGGCCATTGTAGAGCTACTAATTGGCCTAATTTCAATATTGCTCTGTCTCAGGGAATAGGGAGGCCTGAGGAGAGGAAGAGAGATGGGGAAAGGCCAGTCGGTGGAGCAGTCAGAACACACACAACACTTATGGATTAAGTTAGTTGTCTTATATGGTAGTGGTTCATGATGCCCCCAAACAATTACAATAGTGACATCAAAGATCACAGATCACCATAACAAATATAATAATAATGTAAAAGTTTTAAATACTGGGAGAATTACCAATATGTGACACAGAGACATGAAGTGAACACACGCTGTTGGAAAAATTGCACCAGTAGACTTGAAAGCAAGGTTCAATTTGTAAAAAAACACAATATCTGTGAAGCACAATAAAATGAGGTATGCCTATACTCTTTAATCTTTAAAAAAAAAAACCCACAACATAAATTAGTGAACAGATTTTAGGCTTCAGAATCGGAGAAACTGAGTTTGACTCTAAGTGTATGGCCTTAAGTAAGTTACCTAAAACACTCTGAACTTTGTTTTCCATATTAGTAAATGGACAGATTAGTACCTTCATCATCTTTTTTGTGAAGCTAAATCTCCAGTAGACAAGCAAACTTATACTAGGTACTCAAAATAATTTATGCTAATTATTATTTTAAAAGAGATCATGAAAAACTGAATTTAAAATGGAGCCTCTAAAACAGTATTCTACTTTTCTTTTTGAAATGAAATTATCTTAAACAAATTGGAAAAATCTTCACTTGTATTCATAAAGACATTGTTTGTAGTTTATAAGATCAAAAAGAAATTTTACTGTATGTGAAGTGCCAGAACAATTCATATTACTAAGGTTCCAGTACCTGCAGTTCTTACCCTATTCAACTTGTTCATCAGATTCACCTAAGAGGGAACATTTCACAGCAGTTCAAAGTTCTAACTGTGAACCATGAGGTAATCGAATTTCATGCAACTTCAGTTCTAACCAGTTCCAATTCCAAGTTTAAGAAAGGGAAGAGTAATGCCAACACATTCTATAAACGATCAACATCTGAAAAAGATCAAATCAGAACCATTTACCCAGGGCTTGCTATAGACAGGAAGCAAATAAGGTATAGAGTATCTCTTGCCAGGAGATGAAAAATATAGTGGGAAATACAACAGGCAGGTTAAATATAGGTTCCGTCATGCCTGGGGGTGTCCCATTCTCCTTGGTTACATATGGTCAAAGTAAGGGGTGGAGATAAAAAAGATGCCCAGTCTAGAACAGCAGTCCTGCCAATGTTTACTCTATCTTGGGCCATCTAATATTATGACCAGCATAAGAAGAAGGCTACAGGTGTTGCAATTCATCTTGCTGCTACTGTTACCTAAAACGAGAAATGGGAACTAAGGCAAGGGAAGAAAAAGGTCTATGTGGTTTTCATTTTTCCCCCATCTTTTTCATCATTTGATTGAAAAAGTGACTATTTGCAGACAAGTGGGTCCAAGAACATAGTGTTCATATTTGCATGTTGGAAAATACACATTGTGTTTGTTTCGTTTGTTTATCCAGTTTTTTTTTCTTTTTAACACAATGATGTATCATTAGGAAAGCTTCAGGCGTGTAAGAGCAACCTAATCTTGTAAATATTAACTTTACTGAATCACAGCTGTCCTTTAAATCAAGCCCCTAGAGACTATGAGGCAAGTGGAACTAAACTACACAAAGATCTTAAATGGTCATTTAAAATGTATCTTTGTGTAGTTTTCTATGGATCAGAATAGTCTTTTTGTAAACTTTTTAAAAAAATCACTTTTGTAAAATGAATTCAGCTATTCTGAACTGAGTGTTAAACCAAAGCAAACTGCAGCAATATGATGTAATAGAAACTTATGTATATTAATCTCCTTAATCTTTTACCATCTAAAACATTTGTCTTTCTTCATGACACAAATATATACACATCTACGTATTGAAGTAATACATGTTCAATGCAAAGAAAAATCAAAAGCTATGGTTTCACTCTGATTTAACTATTGTTATATCCAGCTTTTTTTTTTTTTTTACTCCCATGTCTAAGTTTAATCATTGACTCAACAAATACATATTTATTGCCTACTCTGTCCAAGGCACTGTTGCTTGTCACTAGGGGTATCTTTGTAAGGATGAAATGTTTTCTGTCGATTTGGGGATTTTTATTTAATGGGGGAGAGAGAAGTTAAATATACAAAAACAATTTTTTAAATTTATCCTAAGTGCTATGTGAGGAAGTCATGGAAAACATATTTGAGGACATAATATTTTAACTTCGATGAATGGGAATTGATAATCAGAAGGGGCTGGGATGGGTGAGGACAATCATAGGTAAATAGCACAGCATGGTCTTATTATATTATGGTCTGCATTAAAATCTTCCCATATCAGGATTCTGGTAAGCACAGGGTTCATTAGTCCATTGTATGACTCCATTATATGCAATTTACATAACCTATCTCATTTTTTGATATTTTAGATGCAGAATTAAGAAATGGTGCACTTCATTCTTGTGTACAGAGCCTTAACTTATGAGATGATTTCTTTAGGATAAATTTAAATTCATAGTAATTGCCTTGTTCAATCAAAAGATATACACATTTTAAAATAGTTTTAAAAAGCATATTGCCAAATTCACTCCTGAAAAGTTGTTTCCACTCACTCCCACCAAAACTGTATGGGAGAATCCATTTCTCCATACTCTCAGTAAACCTTGGTATTATTCCTTCTAATTCTTGCCAATTTGATTGGCAAAAAGTAAAAAGCATTTGACTCCCTTTATTTGCATTGAGTTTCAACATTGAAAAATATTGTGAACTAGTCAGGCAAATTAGCTGATTAGTTTTGCAGACTCTAATGTATACTAAACCAATGAAGAGATATAATGATGAAGAACGAGGTTCTGATTTCTATTTTTAATTTGCTGTTTTTGGTTTGCTGCAGAAACATAGACTTTTTATGGAGTGGAAGACATGGATACACAAGGTTGGATTTTTTTTTTTTTTTTTTTTTTGCGGTACGTGGGCCTCTCACTGTTGTGACCTCTCCCATTGCGGAGCACAGGCTCTGGACGCGCTGGCTCAGCGGCCACGGCCCACGGGCCCAGCCGCTCCGTGGCATGTGGGATCCTCCCGGACCGGGGCACAAACCCGTGTCCCCTGCATCAGCAGGCGGACTCCCAACCACTTGCGCCACCCGGGAAGCCCCCCGAGGTTGGATTTTTGATAGTGGAAAAAGATTTGGGGAAGATCTACAAATGATGAAACTTTTACTATAAATGCCATGATATATAAAAATTACAGAATATTTTTATTATTATCTAAATTCCATACCACCTGTAGATTTTAATAAAGAAAAGATTTTTAGGAATTCTGGTTAAAAATAAAGATAGTCTCTACTTATTCCAAATGTTGCTCTTACAATACCTGTGAATGATTTCTTCAAGTGATAGTGCTTTTTTGCTTTTTTCTCTCCTAAGGAAAAACTGGTCTACTTCCTGGATTGTTCTTTCTAGTCGAAAAATTGAATTTTACAAAGAATCCAAGCATCAGGCTCTGTCTAATATGGTGGGTAGTTCTCTGTTTCTACTATTATCATGTTTACAGAAATATCATTGAATTAAAAGTTTGGTTTCAATAGAAATCACACTAAAGCCTCCAAGCTATCAACATCTGAAAGCAGATGGAGGAAAATGACTCAATAAACTTCTAATCAGATGAAGGGAAAATAGAACTTAGTGTTTGTTTTATTAAGTGGTGCATTTGGAGAATAATCACAAAATGAGATGAATGGCAAGCAGATCTCTAGTAATGGGAAGGTAACACTTTAAATTAAGGTGCCATTTATAAATGCTTTATTCTTATTTATGAAATGATCACTAAATGCAGCTACTTGCTCAAATAATGTAGTATAAAGTATGTTATAAAATGCATTAGTAATAAATACTTAACGGATGAGACTATGGAAAGCTGTTTTAAAGAATATTATAAGGCATAAATCGTATTAAACCATGTATGTGCATCTTTAATACATGAATTTAAGTTGTTATCTAGCATGCTATAAAGTGCTTCACACATTAATAAATAATAATAAACTGTTTATAAATGGCACCTTAATATAGGGTGTTACCAATGAGGAAACACTCTAAGTTAACAAAGTGATTTTTTATCTTAGTCTAACTGTGACATTCACTACATCCAGCTAACCTTTCTGAACAGTTCTATGACTCCATCTAATGGAACTAATACAATTTCTGTATCCAGTAGTTATTACAAAGTGAAATTTGTAGGGCTTATTGATTTGTACCTGGAGGAGGGCCTCATATATGCCCACAGAGATGTGACAGTGATAGTAGGGGCAATTCTGAGCTAGTTACTGGGGCCATTCAAGCTCAAAACCTTGCTGCCCGAACACCAGAGCTGCCACACGATGTTGGAGACAGTGGGCAAGCAGCATATCTGACAGCCTCCTGAGTAGGAAGGACTCCGGGCAGGAACCAACCTGCCATACCCCAGCGGCCTGATGAGCAGCAGGGAAAAGGTGTCTCCTGTCAGGAATTAACCACAATGAACTAATTTGTATTTGGCATGTAATAAAACGATGGAAGGTTCTTTGCTTTCCAGCCACTAGTCATGTTTGCTATGTAATCCTCTTTAAATAGAAAATCATTTGCTAAGAGATTTTTTTTTTTTTAAGGAGATTTTAGTAAGAACAAAAGGTAGCATTTGGCTTGCTCCTGATAATTGCAATAGCCTTTATCCCCAAGTAGCTTGCTGATTTTGGAGTCTCAGTGCAGTCCAATCTGTAAACTAATTATGAATAAATTAAAAATATATCTCAGTCCTTTGTATTTTTAATTTAAACTGCCTCAGAAATTTGTTTTAGGGTTTTGTTTTGTTTTTATTTTTTGGCTACAGTAATGTTGAGATAATCTTTTTAAGAAAAATAAGGTATCCCTAAAGGCTAGGTACAAAACAACTCCCATCCACCCACGGGTTCTTTGTCTTCCCTTTGGATGAGTTCTAAAGGGGAAATCAGGAAGGGAGGAAAGTCACTTGCCTTGCTGAATTTGACTGCTGAGAAGATGAACTTCATCCTGCTGGGTGAGAAGAATTCCATTGGAGCAGAGATTATGTGAATGTGCTGGGATAATGGGAGAGATTAGATTCCAAGTTAAAGCATTTGGTTTATTTTTATTTTATTATTTTAATCTCCTCATACCAGGAGATAGTTATCAAATGCTTAATTTTGTACAGGTGGAAGAAAACTCCCCCTTACTGTAGGCAAACCTTGCAAGTCAGCTCACTAATTGCATGCCTCTAGTTCAAGCTTCAGAACTGTTGTAAATTGACAATAGATTTTACTTTTAGAGGAAATTTGTTAACCCCCCCCCCCTTTTTTTTAGCAGTCCCTATTTATTACTTCTAGTCCCATTTTCAGTGCTCTTATGGTTTCTCCCAGACACTCATTGTCTTCAAAGCAAATCCTGGGCAGGAACTAACTGTGTTTTGTGGTAATAGGGGAAAGAATTACAGATTCCTGTTTGTACTGCGTGAATTGTCTTGCTAGTCAAGTTCTTGGATACATTTCTAACCGAATATTAAAGGCCTGGTGGGATAGCCCACATTTACCAATTCCAGTCTCAGAGAAATGATATGATGATTACCAGGCCTTGATTAAAGATACTGTGGTTTTATTTTGAAAGAGATTTATGCTCAGGTTTCTGAATTTCTCTTGTGCCCCCTTACACATGTCCTGGTATTACTGTTCATTGTACTTCTGGGAAAGTCTGTCCTTTTCTCCAAGGGGGTCTGTAGAAGCTGCCTAAGTGAGTGCAAAATGTAGTTTAAAAGAGTAAATGGCATTTTAATCTGTACAGGAATGATCTTTGAATGTTAATGCAGTGGTGAGACAAAGCAGCAAAGTAGCTAGGAGAAGGGCTTTGAAGTTCAACCATAGGGAGCTTTATTCTAGTGTTGCCACTTAGGAGCTGACAAACTTATTCAACTCCTTTGAGCTTCAGAATCCTCATCTGTAAAGTGGAGATAGTAATATTTGCCAAGAGAATTAGTAAGGAATAAAATTAGTTAATAAAATAAATAAAAATATGCATAGTAGCCATAAACTAATTATTATATTCTAATATACTCCATTAAAATATAAATATACTATATTCTATAGTACATAATATAGGGTATAATATAATTATAGCTTACCATCATACTATCTTAGTTTTGCACTTGAATTGATTCACACGTGCGTAGAAGAAAAGGTATATTAATTCAAGAAATACCAGCGTGTACTGTCTCCAAAAAAAGAAATATGTATCCATAGGCAGCATAAAATATTGTGTCTGAGCACTGAATAATTCTGAAAATGAAGCCATTTCTCCATTTGGGGTTCTAGATGTAATATCCTGCTTGTCCATATATATTTTCCTGGGGCCCTCATCTTCCTCCATTGTCTCTTAACCTTACTGCTTTCACATTTAATACAGAATGTCACACAGTGTTGTGCCTGATCCCACATTCCATGTTTGGCTATATTTCTTTCTCACTGAAATTCTTTCAGTTCATAACCAAGTCACATTTTTATCAAAAGCAGCCTCCCCCTGAAAAGAAACACAGTCACTTTGCTGGTGTGTGTAAATCAGAGATTCATAGGCTCTGGGTCCTCAGTGACCTATTCAAGGAAAAGGAGGACTGACCTATTCTGTTTTTCTTTTTTAATGACATTAAAGAGTAAAGTACTGCCTACTACTACTGTCACTTTCTAACAGAAAGGACATTGTATAATACCCCAATCCTAAATCTAGGTGGGATAAAACCTCAAAATTAAAGACAGTCTTTACCAAGAGAGGAAACCGTCTCCCTCCTACGTCTACATACATTGTCTCTGTTTTGTTCACTTCACCTCAGACCAGAGAAAGTTTGGTCCGGACTGGCTGGCCCTCCTGTGAAAAGGAGCATTGGAAAACCAGTGGTGTCCTTAGTTCCAGATTTTCTGGATTATAAAGGAAAGGACAGTGTTCTTATTCTGTATTCTGATTTGTAACTCACTTTAAAATTTTGAAATATTGTCACTGGAAAATAATGCAGAAACCATTTTTAGTAAAACGTATAAAACATGTATGTATATTTTAACAGTTATCATCAAACTTCTACATAACCACCACCCAGGGCAAGATGCACACCCTGCCAGCCCTCCAGAAGCCCCACCCCTGCCTATTGTCTGTATGTCATCACAGCCTCTTCCCTTGCCACAGACTTAAATGGCATTTTAGTCATTATTTTATCACCCTTAATTATTTTCCCACCTATATCTATAGCCCTTAAAAATATAGTATACTTTGTCTGCTTTTGAATTTATAAAATGGAATCACAGCATGTGTTTCTTTTGTTTCTTGCTTCTTTCTCTAAATATCAATATGTCTTGCTTTTTCCTTCCTTTCATTTTGTTTTAATCATTTCATATTTTTCTTTACTGTTTTAGGAGTGATACACTTGGTGTTCTGTTACTGACTTGCCTAGAATTATAACTTATTGAAGACTAAAGCTATTCAAATATTACTTTAGAATAGTTTTAATTCACTTATCACCTTCCCAATGTATATGCTATTTCTGTCAGTATTTTAATTCTTTCTTTTCTTTTTTAACACCACTAGACATTATTTATTCTCTTTTATAGAATCAATATTGATTTTTATTTGCCCAATATTTGCCATGTTCCTTGTTATTTATATATTCCTGTATCTTAGACCTTCCTTCTAGGATTATTTTTTCTTCTGTTTCAAGTACATTCTGAGAAATTCCTGTAGTAAGGGTCTTGTCGTGACAATCTGTCTCAGCATCTGCTTGTTTCAAATGTCCCTATTTCTCCATCATTTTGGAAATATATATTCTCTCTGGATATAGAATTCTGAGTTGGCAGTAATACTCTTTTGGCACATCAAAGATATCATTCCACTGTTTTCTGTCATCCATTATTGTTATCAAGAAGTTACCTGTTAATCTAACCACTGTTCTTTGGTCCCTCATAATATTTTCTCATTACCTTTGTGTTTCCACTGTTTCACTGTGATGCATCCAGGTGTCAATATCTTTTTATTTTCCCTGCCTGGATTGTTGGGCCTCTTGAAATTGATTATAACTGTCATTAATGTATTTTAGAAATTTCCAAGCTATTATCTTCTCAAATGTAGCTTCTTTTACATTTTCTCTCTTATTTTATTCTAAGTCCCTAGTTAAACCTATGTTAAGTTTTCTCACTCTATCCTCCACATGTTTTATATTCTTCTTTCTTTCTGAACTGCATTCCAAATAACTTACCTTGATTCATCTTCTAATTCTTTAACTCAGTCTCCCTTTGTGATAAACATTATTTTTATTTCAATTATTATAATTTTTATTTCTAGAAGTTTTTTTCTTTTTTAAATTTACTATGTCATTTGTTACAGGTTTTTTTTCTGAATGTTAAAGACTCTCTTTTATTTTGTGAAAATTAGAAAGCGTAGTTTTTTTATATTCTGTGTCTTGTGATTCTAGCATCTGAAGTCTACATCAGTCTGCTTCTACTGGTTCTCACTCATGTTGCTTTGTTTCCTTGTGTGTCTGCTTATCTTTGACTGTGTGCTAATCATTGTTATTGAAATATCATGGGAGGTTCTCTGAGGCCTGGAATAAATGTGTCCTACTCCAGAGTGTTTTGTATTTTTCTAAATTGTCTGGGGGCACTTCCAGTGATTGATTAGATCAATCTAAGTTAACAGTTTAAAATTTTTGAGTTATGTGTACATAAAAGGAGGGCTACAGCTGTGCTACACTTTATCAGGGACAGAATTATTGTTCACTCCTTCTTCTCTTAACATTGTTCATCTACAAAGGCAGTCTTCTTTATAATCCCTTGGGATTGGAGAAAGGGAACAAGTTTAATATTGGTTCTCCTTTATCCTTTTATAATGCCCTCAGGAAAGGTGCAGTTATTTTGATTTGATATTCTACTTTTCTCTGTGGGTTCAGATTCTCACCTCCAAAAAATATTTACCCTGGATGTTCCCACTATCTTTTCAGCCTTTCAATTCTTTTAAGGTTAATTTTAAAAAGAAATATTTTATCCAGCATTTTTCATTGTTTGCAGTGGGAGAGTTGATCCAAATAGCATAATTTCTCATTACAATCTACCTCACTTTCATTTAAATATGCATTTGGTTAATCAAGTTAGTGCTATTTATATAAGCCTTGGTGGGAAAAGACTTCATAAGAATATGTATTGAAATCCTACAATGAACAGCTTGCTCGTTAGGGCTACATATAAGGCATAGAGATATAATCAAGATATAGTCTTTGCTTTATAGCATCTCTGCCAAAAAATAGGATGAGATGAAATAAGAAACATAGGGGAGTGTTTTCTTTGTTTTTTTTTTTTTTTAACATTTAAAGGAGGGACAGCTCACATCTGTGAAAGATTTGAATTAGGCCTTGAAGGATGGTTATAATTTCAATATGTGGAGATTTGTGGGCAGGGAAAATTCCAGTGGAGTAAAAAAATATGAACAATGGCATGAAACTGAAAATGGGCAAGGTCTGTGTGCTAAAAAGAGAAATAAATTTTTTACTTCGGTTGGAAAATAGGATAAAAGAAAAGGATTGAGAAGAATGCCATGGAGTGAGATTTGCTACCAGGGGCAACTCTTTAATAAGGTGTGTCAGTATTCTCCAGACATCTTCACCCTAGAATAATCTCTCATGGCTCTTCTTTTAGCAACTACATACTGAACAGCAGTATGACCCAGGTGTTGCTTGTCTTAAAATGACCAGTACTATCACAGGGAAAAGGCAAGAAAGGAGATGTTTCTTCTAACTTCAACTCATTTAGTCCAAGAGCAAAAACGTTTGCCTCAAAAGCAGCTACAGTATTATTTGATTCATCTAATGGCAGAGAAGTCCTAAAGAAACAAGAGTTGTCAGTTTGATTTATCCTCTGAGGCCTTGAATCATACCCCTTGCATTTTTCAGGTACACTTACCTATTTCAGTACCAGCATAGTATTTCAATTGGTTCCAGCAGTTCACTTGCAACTTTCCTCCTGTGTATGGGCTGTACTTTTTGATTTTAGAGCATCTGCTTGATAATGAGTAGACCCTGGACTATAGCTATGGGATGTGGCAAATATGCACTCCTGGTTAAAAAAAAACAAAATTGATGGATTGCCTCATGGGGAAGAAGCTGTGTAATTTAGAGAACCCATTCATTTATTTATTTTATGAACTATTAACAACTTCTAACACGTGTCACACAATGTGTTGTTAAACCCTGGAGATATCCAGATGAATAATATATGATCCCTGCTGTCAAGGTGCTTATAGTCCGGTAGGGGAAACAGAATCATATGTAGGTTTATTATAATAGAACATGACTAACATGATAAAGATATATAAGAAAACACGCTGGGGAACCATAGGTCTAGCTACAGGTAGCTCTTTCCCAAGGAAATTGTTGTTGCAAGTAATGGTCAGCTTATGTATTTCTCCATTAGTTCATTCTGGAAATATCACTTAGGGTCCTTGATATTAAGCCACTATGCTAGGTATTAGGAAAGACACAAAAATGAAACAAACTCAGATCTGTCACTTGAGGGTCTAGAAACAAATAGAAAGCATGCCCATAAATCAAGTAATTGTAGTGAAGAAGTAGACATTGATAGTTACTCCAAGATGGCATGAACAGAGACATGGCTTAGTTTCATGGTGACTAAGAGGAGAGAGATATGGCTCCCACCTGCAAAGGATTCTGAATATATCCGTTAGAGGAACTGACATTTGAGGAAGTTTTTGAAGGCTGACTAGGATTTCATTGCAGAAATGGGGGGAAAAGACACTTTACATGGAAAGAAGGGAGTAAGTAATGATAAAATGTGGGAAATTAATTCCTTAATTTATTTGTTTATTTTCCAGATATTATCAATCGCTTGCCTTGCTCCACATACTGTGCTAGTCATTGCTCTTAAAAATGTTTCTTGGTGGTTCCCTGAGTCCTAGGGTGTATATGCCCCAGTCCAGACTATTTTGTGTTTCTTCTGTAAGTTGTCTGGACGCACTGCCAGTGAGGGATTGCCTCAAAAAAAGTTGAGGAACAGTGTTGTAGGACAGCAAGCACTCTAACTTGGTTAGAAAGTCAGTGTGGAATCAGCTCATGAAAGACCTTGAACAGGATTGTGGGAGGAGATGATTTCTTTCTGTAGGCACTGTGGAGCCCTTTATAGTTTATACTACATATGCTCAAATTAAGAGAGATTCAGAGTTTTCAGAGACAGTTTGGGGAGTTAAGATATATTTTTCCTACAGTTAAAAAAATGAAGATAGGACTTGTTAAATTATCTGAAAAACCTCTTCTAAAAATATATGGAAATAGATGAGAGTAATAACGCCTGTGCTCTTATTGACAAAGATAACAGCAAAACGGCTAAGTCTGTCATCATTATGACCCCATGCATTTAGTAAATTACAGGGCATCTTCTTCCTCAGAATATATATTAATATTCTCCTATGACCGGATCTTTTAGCAGCATGGTCATTGCTAAAGAAGTCCTAGTGCAAAGAAAGCAAGCAGGGTAATTCATCTAGGAAGAACTAAAAAATATGCTGTGCCCAAAACATGGGTGTATCAGCACATTAGTGAGCACCAGTAGCAACCTGGAGGTGTTTTCATGTGATTCCAGAATATATGTTCAGTGTGGTACCCTACTGAGATAAATGCATCATGCAAAGTCTGTTTCTGATTAGGAAATTTCTTGTCTCCACATCCACCAAAAATCAGACCAAGTGGACCTTACTTCCTTTTATATTTATCTCGTGGTACTCAGAAAACTTAGTGTCACTTTTGACATAAATTCAGAAGCATTATAAACATTTTAGGGACTATTTCTCCCCTCAAACTATATAGTTCTAAAGCCAGTATGTTTGATATGGAGCCTACATGTTGATTGTGTATGTAACTGAGATTTTTTGGGCTACTTTTATGTTTTTTAATTTACATTGTACTAATACTTCTAATCAGAGGCAAACACTGGCAAATTACTTCTAATGACAGAAAACTCTTCCAAGGCATTTAATAAACTATTAACTTTTTTAGACCACTCATTCAGCCATAACCTTGAAAGCAAAAAAAGAGTAATATAAAAGACTTCATTAAAATAATTTGTTTACTTTTTCTTAATATTGTTTACTTCCAGTGCAAATAATAAGCACAAGCATTAATTAAATAATGCAGTATATTTAATGTTCATTCACTGTAGCATGACTTTAATAATAAAATGGACTTATTTATGGGAGTAAAATGATGTGATTTAGCAAAAAAAAGATGAAAATAGTTTCAATCAGAAAGCTATTCATGAATTATTGAGTAATCTGTATAAAATGAATATGGAATGATTTTATCTTTGTAAAGTGAGTGTTCAAAAAGATCATAAAAATGGAGGTGCAAACAATAGATCTACCAACCTTAGCCTAACGAAGACATTTTAAATTCTCACAATAATAGTGCTCTGGTGAAGTCAGCATGGTTAATATTGGGGCAGGTTATTAGTACAGCCATAGATTGCACTATCATACGGTCTCAACATAATTTAAAAATTAAAAGAAAAAGAAAAAACAGTCCAAAATCTGGAGGATGACAGGTTGAGATCAAAGAAAGAAAGGAAAAAATGAAAAATGAATTCTAGTGTTTTATTAACACAAACTTTATAAGGAAAAAAATGAAATCAAGTGATTGATATTAATATAAATGAAGCCATGTTCTCTGGTTATAATTTTCTCAAGATTCGGCCATTAACCACAATAAATTCTGTATCATACATAATTTTTAATAACCACAAAAATATGAAATTGATAGGATGCTTTATAAATGGGTAATAGCTTACTGTCCAATAAACCTCACCTTAGGCTCTTTCAGAAAACTATTTTAATTATGAAGCTTGACTCTCTGTGGTTTATCATTTTGGTCCATGTAATACATCTGATTTAGAGCTTACATTTCTCTAAGCTAAAACGGACTTTTACTCCACAGTGCATTTTTAAATTTACTGAATATATGTATTTATTCTTCCTTTAAAAGTCACTACTAAATTGAAATGCTCTGGGAAGCAGTATACCATATTAGGTAGTAATAGGGGCTTCTAAGTCACACAACCTGGGTTAGGAATCCCAGGTTCACATTTTATTTGTTGCTACAATTCTTTGATGTCTCAGTTGCAGTATGGGGTTAATAAGAGTACCTACCACATAGAGCTATCGTGAGTTGTGTGAGAAAATTGATGTAGCAAGCCTGACACACAGCAAAGATAAAAATATTAGTTATATTTATTATTGGTATTATTGGTATTATTATTAAATGAAGCAATTGAGTATAGTGGTTAAGAGAACAGACTTTGGAAGCAGAATTGGATTCAAATGCACAAACTCACTTAATGACAGTATACTTCAAAATCCTTGTCTTAGTTTTCTTAACAATAATATCAAGATTTTTCAGGTAAAGAAACACTACCTGCTGTCCAAGTACAATTCAAAATGCCTTCAGAACCTCATTTCTTACTCACACCATAGACCAAAACAGATACTCCTGGTCAGCTTTCTGCTACATTGTGCTTCTCCCATCTTTTGGTTCTGTCATCCCCTAGTGGCAGATGAAGGAAACGTTAAGAGAGCATAGGAAAATCTGCATGCTCTTTAAAAGCTGTGAGCCCAGAGGTGTCTCACATTGTTCTTGTTCACATTCCAGTGATGAGAATGGGTAATGTGGCCACAGGTTGGTGTAAAGGGGGATAGAAAAAAATGGAGCCTTTGGCTGGTGAGCTGTTGGGTTGGCCAAAAAGTTCTTTTGGGTTTTCCTGTAACATCTTATGGAAAAACCAGAATGAACTTTTTGGCCAACCCAATACTTTCCAGTGACAACTCTAGACTCCTGAAGAGAGAGCCCTGCACACATTTTGGTGGAGAGCTATGCCTCCCTGACACAGGAGAGTAACAACAATTGTCTCAGTCCTGATTCCCTAGAAAACAAAGCCCAAATTAAGCATCCATGCTTTATTTGGGAGGCATGAGCCCAGGACACAGAGAGTGAAGTAAAAAGGAAGTGAGGCAGGAGATGATACGAAATAGAAGAGAGGATGTGTTATCATGCTGGCTACTACTCTACAGTGAGCCTCAGAGACACACAGAACCACTGGGCAGGTGCACCACTTGACTTGCAAAAAAGCTGCAAATAAACTGGAGAAAGCATGAAGCAGTCTGTAGGAGGAAGGGATGGAGGTAGGAGAAGGAATATATCGACCTATTTCTTCGCATTTCTTGCTTCCTTTTGGTTAAAATTTATCACCCGGAGTATTTTCTCCCTGTATTATGTGGATCCTGGGCACACCTTTGGATGGCTATGCAGAAGTTCAGATCCTACACCCTGTAAAATAGTATTTTATCCAAATCTGGATGTGGTAGGGATCTAAAAGCCAGTCTGCACCTTGGCAACCAGGAGAGCCTTGCATTCCAAGAAGGTGTCTGGTCGTCCACAGGAAGTGGGACCAGATGGGCCCAAGCATCACTGGTCATCTACAGGGACAACTGAGGCAGACTAAAAGAATGAGGGTCTAAGGAGGGAATCTGAGGACGTGTCTGAGGCATCAAAAATGTGCCCAAATTGCTCACATTGCAGAATTAAATAGTTTTTATATAGTGTAAATTTAAGGCAATATAAGCATGCAACAAACATAGATTAAATAGAAGCTATTATATTTATTCTAGCAAGTTTGATTCAGGAATAAATGCAATAAATTCTTAAAAAGGGGAGAATACTTTCTCCTCAACAAACAAACAAACAAACACATAACATTCTAGTGCCCCAAATCACTAACAAGGCTTTGCTTTTCTGAAAATCTGGTTTGATTTGGTCTTGTAATATACTGAGAAATTTCAGTGGAGAAACAATTTCAGTTATTATTAACACCATTTATATTCATATACATAAAACACACATCTTACAATCAAAGTATCCTCTTCTGTGTTGACAGCGGCCATACTTTAGACATTAATAAGATCAGGTATCCATTCAGCACTCTTTCCTAAATCATTTTGCCCAAATGAGAATTTATAAGTGAGTTTTATCCTCCTCCATGACTGATTTTCCAGAATCAAAACCAGTTATGTGATAAAACTTAATTCTTCTAAACAGATTTTGTGTTTCATGTTTCAGACTGATAAGGACAATCTGAGTCTATATTCTGGAATAGCAATTAATCCAAAATAAAAAATGGTAGCTAATAAACTGTTTCATAAAATCTGAGCCTTGACTTTTTTTCAACAACATCTAGTAATAAGGGTATGAGAATGAGTGGCCCAGTGATTTGTTGCCCACACACATGGCCAGTCTTCATCATGGAAAATGCCATCAAGCAAAAGAGCATCTGGCCTTTGATATTTTCTTAATATACATTAAAAGCCCCCAAATATCCCATAAAGAAAAATGGGAAACTTAATCCCAAAGGTTTAATCTAAGTCAGAGAAAAATATATTATGGAGAGACTACCCTGTCAGCTATTATTGAGAAATGGTAAAGATGGACTAAGAGAATAATAAAAATCAGAAGTGGACAAGACCTAAGATCAATTTTTAATGACTTCACATTTCTCCACCAAAGAGGCTTTTATGTTTTATTGTCCAGAAGCAGTAACTTTTAAATAATTCTATTTAAATATTTTAAAATCAGTCATTTATATTTTAAGTTTACCCAGAATAGATATATGTCTACTCTTAGGCTTAAGTTTATATTTAGTCAATTTTTAAAAGTACATTTTTATAATGATGTACAATGTGATACATTGGCATCATGTAGTTCAGCAGACTTTTTCATGTGTTTTATAGCTGTAGAATCAGAAATACGTTTTCTATTAAAGGATTCTTTAATTTCAGATGGAATAAAATCTTGACTCTCTTCCAAATAAATTCTACAACTTTTCTCAACTACTTATTCCAATATTTAACAACACTTAAACACTGACAATTTTCCCTTCTACTAAAGCCTAGTCCCTAAAGTTGTCCTTCAAGCCTAGGTCTTTCTGCTTTAACTTTGTAAAAATAAACAATTGATTAGGATCATTTATATATAGTCCTTCATTTACTTATCTTAGTTTTCTTGAGGCTAATATTTTTATTTGCTTGACTTTTACCAAAAGCACTTTAGCTTTTTCTGACATACTTTTAAATTCACCCCAAATCTCTATTATTTGCTTCAATTTTGCCATAAGATCAGTTCCTATTAAAGGTCAATATAAATGGGAATGTAGTGATTTTTATGTCCTAAATATTTCTCATTTTTTAAACTATAATTCTGAGCTGTATTTTTTAATTTTATTTATTAATTCATTGGAATGAATCTGGAAATTTTCTATTGCAATTTTCCATCCAGTTCATAAATCCATTCAAAGGTTAACAAACTTCTGTTGAGCGCTTACTTTGGGCTACTTTGCTAAATTTGGGGAAAATAAAGACCGATAAGACAAACCCAGCTTGTTCTCTGATTGTATAGCTGGGGGAAAGAGACATATCAAAAAGTAGTTGCAATGTGTGAATAACAAAACAAATTGTAAAAAAAAAAAAAAAGTTTTTCAGAGTAGGGGAAATGGTAAGAAGAGTAACTGTGCCTGCAGAGGTGAAGGAGGAGAACCTCGTGGAAATTATTTTGGAGTTACATCATGAAAATGAGCAGGATTGGGGCAGATGGCAGGCAAGGAGAGTGGATGAAGAGAGAAATAACTGTGTTTCAGATGAAAAGGGTACATGCATACTCAGATCCCCAAAATATAGAGTTGTGAAAGCATGTAGCATTTTGGAAGCTGCCTTGAATTCAGCATTGCTGGCGTGTAGGAAAAAAGAGGGATGAATGGAACTGAGAAGGTGGTTGGGGGATGATGAAAAGAAGCCTGTATACTAAGGGGTTTGTACATTATCTTGTAGATAACAAGTTTTCTAGGAGGAATATTGTGAGATTTGTATTTTAGGAAAAAAAATTCAAAATGTGGAGAATGAATTGAAATGGTTTTTACTGAGTTCAGAGGAAACGGGAAGGAGAGAAATTCAGATGAGAGAAAATAAGAACTTAAAAGAGATTGTGATCTCATTCTGGAATTTGGGCTTTGTACCTTTTGGTGGTGGCTATTGATGGAAAGAGGGGAACTAAGAAAGTGAAGAGAGTGAAGGAGATAAAGAAATGATTAGCCAAGACAAGCAATGGAAAAAAGGGGACAAGTCTGAGAAGAAGACAGTGATTTCAAGGAGATGTCTGTGCTACATCCTAATGATAGTTAGAAAATAGAGTTTTGGCACATAAGAGGGAGCTGGGGGCCAGAGGAATCATGGGGAGTTAACATAAATAAGTGATGGATCAGGTGACAGGCAAAATCAAAACTCACAGGAAGCATGTAAACTATGAGAAATAACGAAAGCCTAGAACCATAAACCAGGGATTACTAACATTTAAGAAGTTGGATGAGGAAGAGAAGTCAGTGAGGAAAAAAAAAACCAAAACAACAGAGAAGGAAAAGTATAAAAGGTGAAAGAAGAATTTGGAGAGAAAATGTCTCCTTAGCTGAAGGACAGAGGGGTTTAAGAAGGGCCAGCAGAATCTCATAGTACTACAGAGTTCAACCAGAATGTTGATGGGAGAGAAAGCATCAGACTGTTTCTGTTGACCTTAATGGTTAAGATGAATTAGATTAGCCAAGGAAGGGGATAAAAGACTGCAGTGGGTTGAGAAGAGAATAGAACAGGAGCAGAGAATGTGACTGCAGGAAACTCTGAAGAATCCTGGTAATCATGAAAGGAAATAGGTGAGAATGAGAAAACGTGAAGTTGTGGCATTGGTGCTTGCTTTCTTCTATTTTTTATTTTTTTATAGTCACTTGAGTGTGATTATACTCTAAAGGATATAATCTACTTGAGGGAAAATAAGGAATGAGATTGGATAGAATTAGGAACTATAGAGGAAAAACCTTGAGCTGAAGAAGGAGCATCTCTTACTCAGGCAAAACAAGACGTGCCTTGTGAGTTCATGCAGTATATGGCACTGATAGGCCAGGTAATTTTGATGTTCGTAGATGGCACTGTTATGCCCAGACATGGGAGTTCATTGGACAGGTGGACCAGAGTCACAGACACAGGTCCAGAATTTTGGGAAACAGATGCAAAAGTGGGAAATGATGACACTTACAAGGAAGAAATAGAAAGTGTTAATTCTTATTTTGGGACCTGAAAAAGGCATTATGTGACCTAGCAGGAGGAAAGGATAAGTATGGAGGGGAGACAGTATATTGTGTTGTGATAAGGACTTGGGACTTGGAGTCAGATAAAAATGAATTTGTATCTCAGCTGAGGTCCTTATTAAGTTCATGAGCTTATGTAAGGCACTTAACCACTCCCTGCTTGAGTTTTCTTCACATGTCAGTTAAAGGCAATGTTATTAACTTCACAAGTTTGTTGTAAGGAATAAATGAGAAGTTGATATAAAGCTTTCAGAGGGCAAGACATATAGAAATTTATTAAAGTTTCTGTTTGTTCATTTGCATTACACAAACTAACTATGAAAGAGGGAAGAATGGCTAATGTTCTAGCACCAGGCCTCTATGATCTCTCTGAATTATGAGTAAGCCATTTGGTGGGCTTGAAAAAGGTAAAGCTCTGGGAGAGAGGTACCATGAGGAAGAGTAGAAACTGACTAGGAGCACATAAAAAGTTTGCAAAGTATTCATGACATTGGTCTTGGTAATGATTTCATGGATACGTTGTGTCCTTATCACCGTAATAACAGTGATGCTAAGTAGAGTCAAAAGCCCAGCTGAAGTAGGTGGCCATTATTTGTAATGTTACTACATTGAGTAGTCAAGTTATTTCTCTAGAATTGAGAGATATGAGGAAGACTGTAGAAGAAGAAAAAGTGGATGAGAGAGTGGAGTGGATCATCGAATGAGGGAGGGAGAGAGAGAAAGAGAGAGAGAGAGAGAGAGAGGGAGGCTGAATTGACTGTGGAATCAGAGGCACAGGTCTAGACATGAAAGGAAGTGAAATCAAGGGCTTGAGAGGCTGGGACAACACACAAAGTCTGCAGATTTCAATAACCTTGAAAATCAAACATAACAAGGTGGGAGTAAGGCAAATTCAGAAAATGGGATTTGTTAGGCGGAAAGCACAATGAAGATTGCTAATGTGGAGAAGAGGTAAAGCAGTGAGCTCATGAAGAATGTAAGAGACAGGTCAAGGTCACATGAATGAGCACTAGGAGGTGACTAAGTGTATTGAGCAGTGTTCGAACTGAGATAAACCCAAGCCAGGTGCCAAGGTGCCAAAGCCATTGGATTTAGCATATGATGCCGATGAGGACCGCTAGAAGCTGGCAGAGCTAGATGGTAAGCACACTGGCAAAGCTTAGATTGCTTTTTACCCATAAGTCTTCTCTAGCTCTCTCTCCCTCTAGAGAGAGAGAGTCTATAGATAATTATACAGAGTCTGAGGCTAGGATGCGATTCTTAAAGGAAGAGTCAAGATATAGGTCAACACAGTAGCTAACACACTGACACTTAGTATATATACAGTAAGTGTTTATTGCATGATTCTGTGAAATCCTATGTTTAATCCACATGAGTCCATTAAACTGTTTACATTTTGCCAAATCACAAAGTAAAGACTGCTTAACCATTAGACCAAATACAAATCTTGCTTGTTATAAAATTAGGAATTTTAAGATGCCCAAACCTTCCTTCCAAAGCACAAATGCTAGTTGCATTTTGGTATTTTCCTTCATGCACAAATTTAGCAAATATTCATTGAACAACAACTATGTACCAGGCACTGTTCCATACATTGGAAAAATAGTGGAGGAAAAGGCAAACAAGGTCCCAGCTCAGGGAGTTAAATTCCAGTGGGAGAAAAACACAGTCAGCCTATAAAACTATATATATATATATATATATATATATATATATATATATATATAATATATATATATATATATATATATATATATATTAATTTCAGTTAGGAGGAAGGCTGTGGTGAAATTAAAATAAATAGGTAGAGAGTAATCAGGAGTCCTGGAATGCCATGATTTTATATAAGACAGAGAGAAGACCTCTGACAAGGTGACATTCAGCTGAGACATGATGGAGAAGAAGGAGTCAGCCATGTGAAGATTGGGAGGTATTCCAGGTAAACAGGTGGTGTAAAGGCCCAATGGGAAGATCAAGTTCAACAGAGAAGGACAGAAACAAGATCAATATGTCTGTACTAGTCTAGTAAGAAAAGCATATCTTTTCCCAAAATGTTTCATGTTTTAGCATGAATATGATCATAGTGTATATTCAATTTTTAAGGACTACATAGTGGTTAAAAACAGACTCTGGAGGGGCACTGCTAGCATTTAAATCCTGGCACCTCCTTTTCTACCTATGTTACCTTGGGAAAGCTTACCTAACCATTCTGGCATATTCTCTTACCTGTAACATGGTAATAATTATAATACCTACTGGGCTTCCATGGTAGCGCAGTGGTTAAGAATCCACCTGCCAATGCAGGGGACATGGGTTCGAGCCCTGATCCAGGAAGATCCCACATGCAGTGGAGCAACTAAGCCTGTGCACCACAACTACTGAGCCTGCGCTCTAGAGCCTGTGAGCCACAATTACTGAGCCCACATGCCACAACTACTGAAGCCCATGCCCCTAGAGCCCGTGCTCTGCAACAAGAGAAGCTACTGCCATGAGAAGCCCACACACCGCAACAAAGAGTAGCCCCTGATCGCCACAACTAGAGAAAGCCCACATGCAGCAACAAAGACCCAACAGAGCCAAAAATAAATAAAATAAATAAATTTATTAAAAAAAATAATACCTACTTCATACAGGTATTATAAGAATTAAAAGAATTGATAGCCATAAAACACATAGAGAAGTGTTTGTTTGGCCCATAAAAAGTGCTTCTTATATAAAATCATATTCCATCTTTTTCTCCTGACTGCATTATGTGGGAGAGATAATCTTTTTTGTTATATATGTTTATTGGTTCTGAGTGTCCCATAATTCAATTAACTGTAGAAGCAGGTTTTACTTAATTTTTCTATGTCATAAATCACTCAACAATGAACATTATTATTGTGCCTTGAGATTTTCCACAGCCGTGATGACCTGGGTGGCTGATTATGGGAAAACAGTAAAAATATTTCTCTATCTGAAGCCATCCATAAGAGTCATTCTCATCTTGATTAGTTTTTCCTGAGATTACTACCAAATAACAAAGGAAAGCTATGCTATCAATTGCCATCTTGCCAGCTGAATTTATCCTGAAGGACAGTTATGCTTGGCCTGTATAATGTTTCCAAAAAAATTTTTATTGAGTTCCCAAAAATCAAAAAATCTCACAATTTACTATTTAAAAACCCCATATTTCTGGCTTCTTCTGAAAAATAATTTATTTCTTTTAAACCAATAGAATATAGTGGCTATGAGGCAACAATTGTGGACAGATTTCTTATAAAATTTTTGCCATTTTCCCATAATTTTATGCTTTAACCTAAAGTTCATACTGTTAAACACATTGTCTAAACATATTATAAGCTTTTTACACTAAAATTTTAAAGTATTCTATTGAAAATGGCTTGAGGAAACTGAATTTATCTATAGGAAAACCTAGAGTAGCTCAGAACATATGAAAATAGTTGGAGTCTTTGAAATGTGGCTTAACTTTCTTTAAAAATAGTAAAAAATCTCCCAAACAGGTAAGTTTTTGCTTAATGTTTGGAGTTCTGCAAATTTAAAGTTATGTAAGTGTGATTCACTTGAACTAAATAAAAATATGAAGAGACAAATACAGAGGATATTCCCATTAACTGATTATTATTGAATTACTGAAGTAAAAACAGATTTTCACTAACATACACATTGTATTGTGTGAAAGGAGGCACACGCCATAATCTATTTGATCTAAATTAAATTTACTAAATACAAATACACATTATACTTATGTGTATAGACTTAAAGTCTGAAAAATGAATTTCTAAAAGGCATACAGTTGGCACTTAATATTTATTAAATTTGTTTTTTCTTTTTTTCAGCTTTATTGAGATATAATTGACAATTAATATTGTGTAAGTTTAAGGCATGAAATGTGGTGATTTGATATACTGTGAAATGATTACCACACTAAGGTTAGTTAGTAACATTCATCACCTCACAGTTACCTTTTTGTGTGTGTGTATGTGTGGTTCTAACATTTAAGATCTACTCTCTTAGCAACTTTCAAGTATACAGTAAAGTGTTAACTATAGTCACCATGCTGTATATTCAATCCCCAGAACTTATTCATCTTAAAACTGAAAGTCTGTACCCTTTGACAAATATCTTCCAATTACCCCAGTGCCTGGTAACCACCCTGTTTCTATGAGTTAGACTTTAGATTCCACATAAAAGTGAAATCATGCAGAATTTGTCTCCTGTCTAACTTACATGTGTATGTGTGTGTGTGTGTAGATATATATATAGATATATATATATCTACACACACACACATAATATAAAACATTATATTATATAAAGCATTTTGTTTATCCATTCATCCATTGATGGATTGATGGACACAGGTCATTTCCATGTTTTGGCTATTGTAAATAATGCTGCAATGAACATGATGGTGAGGATATCTATTTGAAACTGGAAAAAAGATAAGAAAGTCTTTATACCATAAATATATAGCTGCTAAGTCAATAAAGCTTTATTTTTTCTGACATGCATCTCCAGTGTTGTATGCTTTTTATTCTTATTGCATTTTCGTTTGCAGAAAACTGGGCACAAACCAGAAAGTGTGGATTTGTGTGGGGCATATATTGAATGGGCCAAAGAAAAATCAAGCAGAAAGAATGTCTTTCAGGTAAGAATGCTACATAGATTCAAATTATTCCTATTCTTTCTAAATCTGAGCTCTCTTGGGTAATCAAAACAAGACTACCTTGTTATGATGTTTTCATGTGCATGAACTAGTTGTGTGGAGGTCATTGTGAAAAACCTGGCTTCTCTTCCTAGTTGAATTTTGGTTGTTTTGTTGTTTTTCCCTGGTGACTGCTTGCTATCTAAACACAAAATATATGTTGTGTGGTGATTAATTATATCCCCGAAAGTCATTGAATTTTGCAGTGTATTTGATAGCTGTTTGTGGTTCAAACCTAGAATGCTTGGCTTAAATAGATTTAATGTAGGACTTTCAGATGTAAACAAAGTAAGATTTGCTAATTATGATAAACTATTTGCATTCATTGCCATTCCTGCTTTCCAGTCATAAATTATATTTACCAGTGTAACTTGGGGGATGGAGAGAGCTGCACAGTTATAAAAATTGGATTTTTCATATTGTATAATTTAGTTTTTTGGAAAAAAATAACTGTGATTAATAATTTCAATCATGTTCCTTTGAATGGAAAGCACCAGATGAAATCCTTGAAAGAAAGGAAATGGGAAAACTTAATATTTCACATATGATGTTACTGAAATCCCTTTGGCAATTAATAACTTCAGATTATGGAAGTTGATCTTTTTCTATATTTACATGACATTTAATTTACTTTTATATCTCCAAAGTAACCAATAACTTTACAGGTATATTTTAGAATTTATATCATTTAGTAGGAACTAGATTATCATAATTATTGTATCAAATGTCTTCTGAGACCATCTTAGCCCTTGAAGAAAAGTCAATTCTGTTCTTAAATGTATCACTAAAATTAATGTATTGTGTCTTATAGAAGTATAGGTAGGTGACATTTCTTATCTGAACTCTCACTGGGAAGAAAAAACTGATTTTCAGTTTGTTTTTGCATTTTCCAAATGCTAAATGAGTTCTAGCCAAATAATTTGGACTTATGTTAATTAAAAAAACAAAAAAAACGAAATGAAAAAACACTGTTAACATATTATGGAATAACTCATTTTTCTGATTATAGTTGAATTCAATTTAGGTATTCATTTTTATATGGTAGAGGTTTTTCATTTTTGTTTTTCTTTTTAACCAAAAATGAGGAAGAAAGAAAGAAAGGGAGGAAGAAAAACAAAAAAAAGAAAGAAAGAAAACTAAACATACTTGCCAAGAACTCAAAGGACTAAAGCCCAAAGTGATTAGAAGGTGAACTTACAGAATCAAGAAGTAAAATTAAATTTTGTTTTAAAGTGAGGAATTGTAGATCAGTGATATACTCTGTCTCCCAATCTCTTGCTTTTTTTTTTATTATTCTGCTATAAATAAGAAAATTTAGGGGCTATAATCCTAGCCTCTGTGACAACTTAGATAATCAGTATGGCTAGTTCTGAACAGGACAGGGTGAGCTAAGTGGTTTAGTTTTATTATGTATTGTGAGTTTAGCATCCTAATCATCAATGTTATAAAATAAAGACATTAAAAAAACAAAACAAAACAAAAATAAAGACATTAAAATTTGACACTGACATAATTTTTGAATAGTAGAAACCCTCGGAGTTGAACTATGGAAGACTTTTTCATTTCCTTCTGTTAACCTTACAAAGAGTTAAGTTAGATCACAAATGAGGATGATAATCAAATATGTATGATGTGTAAAGGGCTGCGAATATGGAAGAAAATATTTAAGTATAATTTTACATAGCTGTGAATATAATATACATAGATGTATATTTAAACCACTACATTGATAATATGTATCATCCTAACCTTTTTGGGGTGTGACTACCTCTGTTATAATATTTTACTCATTTTTCTTATTTCTGAATGTAGGTACCTCCAAAGATATTAAAACTATTCTCAGTTTTGGTAGCTTTTTGTAGGTGAAAATCTTGCCAGTTAGCTTTGTTTGTAAGATACCTGAGCAGTTCATGGGACTTCAGTTTTCTTACATCCAGTTTATCTTTTTTTGTCTTGTACCCTTTAGTTTAGAGAAACAAGAGGTGATGATAAGGATGTTGCAAATGATAAAACTAAAGAAAGATTCAGGTTTCATTTCCTGCTTCATGCTTTTTGGGGTGAACCGTGGTTTTCTTGTCATGCTGAAATCTTTTCATCATCTAAACATATGAGCTTAGGTAAAATTGACTAATACGTATACATAGTGAAAGTAAGCGTTTCGAGAGGAACAGTATAGATTAGCTTTTATAGTTCTGTTAACAAAAAAGCATCGGGAAGGATTTGTCAGAGAGCTAGCTCTAGATGACTTGCATCAATATTTGATTAGGTACATTAGCTGGAATAACTCTCAAATGATCAGAATAAACATGATTATATCTAAAAAACATGGTATTAAGGCATTGTTGGGTATCTGAGTGTGTGTGTTCAAGGGCTTCATTACCTACAGGATAATGAAGTATTTCTTCCTCAGTGAAAAAGACCATCACAGTTTTAGCCGATGTGCTACATCAGAAATAGCTTTCGAATACCAAGTTTGAATTAGGCATGGTGTTCAATCTCAGTCTATGAATTATAGATTACAGATAGCAAATGACTATTGAGATCTTTGGTTCAAGAAAAATCAACGAAAAGCAAAATTAGAAATAATTTAAAATTTGAAATCTGTCTTTAAAAAGTTGATGGATTAGCAGTTATATACCACATAATTACAATGTCTCTAGAGAAGTTGAACTTAAAATGAAGAGGAAAACAAACAAATACGTGCCTGAGATATGCTTGAAAGACTCAGAAGCAAACATTTGTGACACAAAAAAATGGAAGTATTTCATTTGTTTCCTTTGTATATGTCATTTGGACATTTGAGTTCATTTTCTTTTTGCATTAAAAGTCAAATTTTCTTTATAGTCAAAGTCTTATTAAACTCTTGATGTAGATTCAATCTTATTTGATTGGTACGTAGTAACATAACTGTGACAGCATTAATTAATTAGGTTTTGTATTCAACTGTTTTCAGTAATTCAGAATGATGCTCACTGGCTAAGTTCAAGAATATCTGCCTATTTTAGAGCAGTTTTTGACATAAGTAGTTTAATAATAAATAATATATTAAAGATATTTAGCAACTTCTATAATATATAGATGTTAAGTAGGCATAGACAAGTCATAATATGTGTTTAAAATATAAATGTACATACATGTATGCATATATGATGTATGTGTCAATGTATATACCCACATGTAATAGCTTGACGTTAAGAAATAGAATGGTCCTTTCCACACACATACACTACCAACACTGAAAGACATATTGTACTTATTATAAAGGTCATACACACTCTAAGTTAAACTAGTAAATGTTCATTGATGCTAACTTTTGTTCAATTCTGCATTTAGCATAATTATCAAGGACCATCACAAGTTTGATGTAGCTTGAAAAAGCATTTAGCAACCGAGTAAATTGTAATGAAATGTGGTACGAGTTTTCTTAGTTAAGAGCAACCCTAGGTCTTCATCAGGGAAAGAGTGAATAAAAAGATTTATGTTCAAATCACATGTTTTAAGCATTTCTGCTAAGTGCTAGTTTGCTCTTTGGTGTTTAGCCTGAAATTTAAAGCACTGAGGATTAAAAGGATTACAACATAATCTTAAATAATCCTAAATGTCATTTACAGAGAGATACTTGTAATAACTAAATAAAACCATGTGAAAGGATGGCAGTATTGTCAGGCAGCATCTGTAACATAAGCAGTGCTTCTGTCACCTTCTCTTTCCTCACGGATATGTCAAGCATTTACAAAGCTATTCAAGAGAAGTTCAGTTGAGAAAATGGTTGTAAAATAATTTATAACAATCGGTAATTTTTAAACATCTAATATCTTTTTGTTTCAAAGTTGAAGGAAAAGTTTCACTCAGGTTACCTTCCTTCCTTTGAACATAAGGCTCTCTGAGCTAAACATTTTTGAAAGTCTGGGGAAAAGGAGTTCATGATATGGCTATCAAATAAATAGATGACACACCTCTAAAACATTCCCAGCCTCCAAGAAGCTGCCCTCTTATTAAATATATGATGGTCCCAAGCACTGTAATTAGTTCCATGCCTTTTAATTTAGCACTAAAATATTCTTTACTCCTGTCATGTAAATTAGTTTTGCCTCCCCAAAGAATATACGAAAATAGAGACTATATCCCATACTGCATTTTTAAACCAGAAGACTGTAAACCTTTTAACCAATTCAGTGGTTACTGCTAAGGCTAAAATTGCATTGTTTTAGTAAAAAAAAAAAAAAAAAGAAAGAAAAAGAAAAAGAAAAGAAATTCATTGTCATAAAAAAATTTTAAGAAATTGTGTCCACAATATAGGCTCTATACTCCGAGATGATTTCTGGAGTGTCAACTCTAGTCACTTTTTAAAATGGGGGTTAAGAATGAGAAAAATACTATCTGTTTCCTTGGTCCTTTTCATTACAACAGTAGTTGATTACTCATTTGAAATAATTAAACCTTTTCTCAGAGCCAGACTGTGACTAGGCCTCAGTTTTTCTGAGTTTCCTTTCAAATAAAATTTTCAAAAAATTTCACCCATGAACATGCAGCAGGCTTATCTACAGATTACGTGATTTAAATAAGATAATTCTACTATTAATGAATTATGGTTGATTAGAACTATATCAATTGCCTGCCTTAAAGGCAGAAAAAAATTAAGTGACTCAAGAAGATGAAAGTCTGTTTTTTTTCCTCTCACCACCAATTTATAACCTCAACAAAAACCATGGCCAAATTTCTTGGATTTGAGATTCATTTTTAATGTATAAAAATATCTCAAGGAAGCCAATTCTGTCCCTAAAAGTAAATCTCAGAATAGATTTATCATTAGTTGTATTTCTTTTCTGACTTTGGATGGAGTCTTCTGACTATAATGTATATTAAACGTATTCATGTAATATTTTCCATGGATATGCTTTACATTTAAACATAATTTGATAGCTCTTCCTGATCTGAATATGTCTTAGCTTAAAATCTTTAAGTACTACTTAAGTTTATTAATGCGAAGATAATTTAATAACATCTTGGAAAATGTCATTTTAAGCCAAAAGGAAAACTACTGGTATTTTGCTTTTATCCATTTCCTTCTGTTAAAAGTGATGGTTTAAAATAAATCTGAGCTTTTATCAATTTTCTCTTTCATTTTTCAATGCTTGTAGTTAGACTAAATGCAAAAGGATGATTCTTCACATTCATATATGCATTAGATTTCAAGTAAAGCTGGTTTCACTTTGGAGAATTACTCACAGTATCTTAAAAGGCATGGCATTAAAAATAAACCAGAGTAAGAGCAGCATTAATGTCTAATACAGTTGTTTTTTTTTTAGTTTTTTCTTGTCCTCAATCATTTTATCTACTTATTAGATATTCATCCATCATTCAGAAGGTTCAGTGGAGAGAGCACAAGAGTCTGGGGACGTGTGTTCCAGTTTTGGCGATGTCAGTTGTAACTTTATGTAGAACCCAGGGTAGGACCCCTCCTCCAGCTTACAGTTCTTCACAGCAAAGAAATGAGAGAAGCCTTTAACTCACCTGCCTCCCATCTGTGTTAAGGTTAAAATGAAACAGCCCTGTATTTGAAAGCAACTCCAAAGGACTGATTTTTAACATAAATAAGATGGGGTTGTATTCATCTTCTAACCACATCATCTCACAGTACTTTGAGAACAATTCCAGATGTGGATTTTGGAAGAAAATGGGTAGGAGAGGTATGCCTCTGTGAAATGCAATTCAGGGTCTCTGTACTCTCTGTACTACCTTATGAACTTAACCAAGAGACTAAGATTAAATATACCATTGAAAATCTGTTCATTCATTGTCTAAGGATATGTGTCCTCAAACCTTACTGAAATTATTTTTAATATCCTAGTCTATAAGTAAATAGTATAATTAATGTAGTATCTAATCAATACAAGTTATTTAATTAATGTCATATCCCAGTAAACACTTTAAGAAAAGCATTTTGCCCTGAAAGCCTCTACCAAGCTATTGAGAGCATCTTGCAAAAGGGAACTTAGAGACAAGTGCAGCAACTATGCCCCCAAATGAGAGACAACAGTAACTCTTTTTATTCCCCTACTTAGATATCAGGACAACACTTTTTTTCTGATTGAAGGGGAAGAGATATTATTTTTATGATTTTGGCTTCATTTTTACCATGGGATTTCACAGAAGAATTCTGATGAACGGAAGGATATAATTTTTTATAATTGGGGATTTGATTTAGGAATATTAACGTTAAGGGTGTATAAGACTTACTGCAAAGGAGAGAGCCTGGAGGCAGGAAATAAAATTGATTGCAAAAATCTAAGGTGAGACCCAAAGAGCATGTTAGCCTGATTGATAAAAGAGAAACAGAAACAAGTCCTTGGATGGCAAGTACACCCCTCAAATGAAGAACATGCCTATTTGTTCAGACCGTGTTACTTGGAAACCACTGTCTTTTTTCTGGTTCAACTTTTGAGAAGTAATAAAGATCTCTGTAAAAAAACAGGTATAATCTCAAGTATAGAATTAAGATACTGATACCTTGGGTGTATTATCAAATAAAACAATAGCAAGCTTATGTTGCCTGGTGATTCCATGAAGCATGGTAGTCTGTGAGGATATGGTCTCATTTGCACAGCTTCTTTATTATACTAACTACCAAAGGGCACAATGCTACCTCACTGTCTTCTACATCACTGTTTTCGTTTTTAAACTATCATCAAAGCAGAATACTACTGGATGACAGTAAAGATTGACAGTAGCCATACTAGTACCTTTTAGTCCCAAATTAGCCAAGAGAACCAAGATTTTAAGGTTCCAAAATAAAATAAAATTAATCAAAATTAAAAATATAAAGAAAAAAAGAGAAAATGTCAACTTGTCTCCTTATACTTCTAATATTTTAGCAGAAGAATGGATGTGTGTTACCTAATGGGCTTATGTCACTGGTTAGCTCACTTCACAGTGCCTTCTGGAATAGCCGGCTCCGTCTGCTCAAAGACAAGGGTTGTCCATTTGGAATAAATTCTGGATTTTAGTTTGACACCAGGCTAAATGCAACATTGCCATTCTTCATTTATTGACATCATGATGTAAATCCCCTCCTCTTATGGAACACACTCTGTTTCTTGATGTTTTGGTAGAACTGGTGTGTTGGTCACTGAGCCATACATGGGCTAACAGTGCAGTTCCCCATGTCTGCAGAACCAGAGTGAGGCTAGCTGAGTTATGTGGGATCAAACCTGGGCCTTCATAACACCCACCTGAGCAAAAGCCACCACTGCCTATGGGTGATTTCATGGCATCAAAGTAGAATCATCAAGTGTTATGGTTTTTCCATTTGTAATTTTCCTCTTGTAAAGTACAAAAGATATTACACTGATGCTAGCAAGACAACATTCAAACCAATTTATTCCTTTTTCATATCTGTTTCAAAATTCTTATTTTATATTTTAAAGGAGAACAACTGTGTTTATTTCATGATGAATATGATTTCTTTTAATAGTAAACAGGCTTTTTCCAGAAAAAGGAACGATTTAATCCCTAAAGCTGGTAAATAATAGATGGGGCCAATAAATGGTATCACATTTTATAGCTTGTCCATGAGGGTGACACAGGGTGAAATAAAATTGAGTGGTTTTGGGTAATGTAGGATCACTGGCAGAGATATAGTTGACGCCATTCAGTTTTTAGAAACATAAGGTAATGAGGCTGGACCTGAAAGCAAGAGAAAAATATATATATTCACAGCATTTATATGCCACAAGTCACTGAGCAGGGAAAAATCTGGGCAGTGGTGAGCAAAACTCTCAAACCTCAAAGCAATGTTTAAAGCAGTATAAGAAAATAACAAAGCAAGCATCCATAACAAAGGTATGAAATGTACACAAGAAAAAAAATAAGTTTAAAATTAAAGGAAAATGCCAGCATTCATACAGAACTGGAGAGGCCACTTGTAGAATCTATCCAGCCTCTCAGTATATGAGTTAAATATGTTACTAAAAATTTAGTAGAAAATAAATATTCAAAAGCAAGGCTGTAAACACTGCAGGACAGTTAAGGATTCTCGGTATTTGAAAAGGAGAGGAAGCTGTTTTTTTTATCTTGACAGAACGTTGAGAAATGATCTAAGAGAAAGGATGAAATGAAATGCCTGATGGTGGGGAAGGATCAGGAAGGAAACTATTTAAACTGTTTTCAGACAACAGATCAGTATGAGGTGATTTGACCAAGGGAGGCACATTCACTTGGAGACTTTAGATGAATTTCTTTTTAGTAGAGAGCTATTAGATCCTTGGCCTTCATCCCACCACTTTGCCTAACATTTTATTTCCAGCACTGGGAGAAATTCTAAGTCTGACTTCCTTGGTGAACATGTGCAAACCAAAAAAATTTACAGTGGAAAAATTAACAAATCTGCAAACAGCCCAAAAAGGGAAAGAAACATTGATATTGAGGATTCCCTTCCCGAGTAATATAGACCTTGATAGTTTTTACGGATTTTTTTTTAACCTTGAATTTAAACAGTGCTTAATTTTTCAAAATTCTCACACCCATGATAAATAGAAGAGAAACTTCTGATATTTGAGATCTGTGATAGATTTGAAATCAATTCGTGGGAAGGGAGGTTATGAACACACTCTTTTGATGCATAGGATGACTGATGAGGGTGGCAGGAAATTATGTGAAACCTTTCTCTTTTGACAGCCACACTGGAACATTTACAACTGCAGATGTTATTTGTCCATCAGAAAGGAAAATATTTGTTTCAAGCCACAGGCATTTTCTACCATGATATCAAAATGAAATTCAACAACAATTTAATGTTTAATGTATAAGAAAATAAATATTCGGGGGGGGGGGCAAATTCAAGAAAGCAAATAGAACCCACAAAATATAACTAGTGACATGAAAAAAATGGCTGGCCTCATTACGAACAAATCTGTCCTTTTGCTAAAGTAAGGATTGTTCTATTATTAACATCAGAAATCTTAGATGGACTGCACACAATGCCGCATTATTCATAAAAGCATTGCTGCCATCTGGTGGCTAGTTGGCATTTCAACACTGACTTTGCTGATTTGATTTGGCTGGGTGCTCTGGAGAGGTATTCAAAGGAGGTCTCTATTTATGTTGTTAAGTATAAACCTGAAATCCCATGGCCCTAGATGTTGTTCATCTGATGGCACTCCTTTCTCGCTGTCCTGTCATAGAATGGAGGATTCAGGGGAGGCAATGACACACTTGTGTAATTTTTGTCCTAAACATGAAAATATATTTTCCATGACTTATCTAAGGCAGTTATTCTTGGCTGTTATTGACTGATGAATTTTATCAACACTCATTTCTGTTAGAAAATAAATATGTAGTCAAATATTAGGAAGATTTATTGAATCTAAAGATATACTATATTGCTTAAATAAGAATATATGTGAGATGTTGTAATCCCTCTTTTGGATCTAAGCATGAATTTTTTTTTAAGTTACCACTTACTGAGCTTGATTTTGGAAATAACATAATTTACAGCATCAAAAGAGAGAAATGTGTAGGGCTTCATAAAATTCAAGATTTCTTCCCAGTCATTCAATTGTTATGTTGAAGAAATCTGATTAATTGTTAATGACTCAGGGACTTATGAAGTCATCTTTCTTCATGGATTTACAAGTTAAATGACAAATATTCAGCTCACGCTGCACTTTTTATCAAAAACATAATAGTTAAAATGTAATTTAAGAAATTTTGATGGTTCTCAAGCATCAGTGAATTAACACATTCTTAATCAGAAGCAGTAGCGTTATCTTGGCAACTTCAGTGTATGTTTTGTTTCTAATAACTGTAGAATGTCTCATTGTATGTAATGAAAATCCTGATCCTTAAAGTGTATACTTATATAGATCACAAGTCTTTAAAGATTATAGGAGATAATGAGTTAAAATTACCCCAGGAGGAAAGTTGAAGTTCAATCCTGAATTCTCAGGGATGATATTAAATAGTTAATACTCAGTTTCTACCAGCTATTTGCCTACATCTTTTTTTTTTTTTTTTTTTTTTTTTTGCGGTATGCGGGCCTCTCACTGTTGTGGCCTTCCCCGTTGCGGAGCACAGGCTCCGGACGCGCAGGCTCCGGACGCGCAGGCTCAGCGGCCATGGCTCACGGGCCCAGCCGCTCCGCGGCATATGGGATCCTCCCAGACCGGGGCACGAACCCGTATCCCCTGCATCGGCAGGCGGACTCTCAACCACTTGTGCCACCAGGGAGGCCCTATTTGCCTACATCTTTAAACCACCTTATAATTTAGTAAAAGTCAGATAACAAAAGGCCATTGCATTAACTTGGGAGAATCATAATATCAAATGCATATTATCTTTGCAAAAAAAATTGTAAATGCCTGTTTTTAAAATAAGACTGTGGGTTTTATTTTTAAATTCTTGGTTAAGATTTTCACTCTGTGAATGCATACTTGATAATACCCTCAATAACTACCTACTTTTGCCACTTAAAATGTTTTCTCCCTCAAAATATTTAATTTGACCCATGGAAGAACATTGCTAATTTTCCCTGGGAAGATCGCTTAATCCCCTACCCCTCATCTGTCTCTATTTAGGAAGAGGATATGAAAAACAACAATAAAACCTTAGAAAGGAAGTAAAATCTATAATGATTATGCCCCAGTCTCTTTCACCTATAAGTATAAAATTTCAAGTAAATTATTTTCCTATTCAACTTGGATATAACCCTATAGTGGTTTCTAATGGCTCCATAATAGAGATAGTAGCTATGGTCAGGATGACCCAGGTTGTAGTCATAAGTTGCTAATGTTTGTTTCAATAACATTTGCTTTTTGGCAGCTTTTACAGCTACTTAACACTAAATTCCCATTTAGCCAGGAGAATCATTCACATACTATAATGAATGATGTCACCTTAAATCCTTTAGTATGTAATTGCTGGATGTTACATTTTATAGCAGGGCATTTAATGGTGTATGTGTTTATGCTAAATTTTATGACAGTGACAGCTGTATCTCAGTGGAGGAATGATCCACTCCTTTCATAGGAAGCTAGGTTTGAATTTTCTTTAAGCAAACAGTTTTGCCTTATATGCCCTCTGGCTTAGGCAGGGTTCTCCCTCAAAGCAAAGTTAGAGACTAGGAATTTTGTAGCAACTAGTTTATTTGTGAGGTGTCCCAGAAAGCAATAATTCAGAACTAGAAAGAGTGAAACAGGGAAGGAGGAAAAGGCACTACAAGGGACGTTATTGAGTGGGTCAAAGTGGCTAGGATGCTTGTCAGAATTTTCACCCAAGGATTAACAGAATGAAGCATTTGTTCATCAGTTTCTCATCCCTTTGGTTTAGGGTCACCTCAGATGAGATAATATCTTTAAATCTTCTTGACTTTTAGGCTGCACATGTGTGTGTATGTGTGTGTCTGTGTGTGCACCAAGAAGGCTCTTTCATATGTCCTACTCCTTAGACTAGAGAATATCAGTGACAGAAAGTGAAAGATACCTGGTGCATGCTTGAGGCAAGATGAAGTCAGGACAAAGGAATGTGAAGCCCTCACAGAAATGTTCACACCAGCTACAGCTAGAGTCACAGGTAAAGCCAAGAGGATGTGAGGCAGGATACAAGAAGTATGTGATGCAATTCACTCCTTGCTATACTCAAATTGACTTGGACCTCATGTTAGCCTTAATCCATTTCTGAATATTCCAAGATGGTGGCTGGCCTCAGTTTCTTCAAAAGAGGTAGTAAAAAAGTTGTGGTGGAATAAGTTACACTCCTTTACTGCCACTGTGTCTGAGGTCATATTTGCTATTCATCATCTACTTCTTGTACCACTCATTCTAGATTTTCCTCACCCTCAGTCAGGACTGCAACTAGTCTGTTGTGTTTGCCTTATGAGGCGAATCAGACTTTCATACCTGATGGATTTGAGCCCTTAATTTTTTGACATTGCCAGGCTCTGTTTGCTGCAGTTGACAGTTCACTGCTCTCACCAGGCACAGAAACACCAAGACACGTCAGTGAATTCCCCGAGTTCCTGAATCATTTCTCCAACTCCCATTGTACAGAAGCACCTTCACCTTCTCATTATAATGGGGCCAGTTATCCTCATGATTATAGCAGCTATTTTATTTGTCTGTTGGTCCACTGCTTGAGTATCCATAGTTACATAGCGGTGATTATAGCTTTAAGTTCAGTGATTCCATTACTAATCCTTGCCAGAAGCAAACTTCTCCCCCATCCCAAGAACAAGAATTTTTAATCTAGCAGAGCCAAAGTTGCAAAAGTCAAAAGCATCAATGCTGCAAATGGGTTACTACAGGAGCTACTCCTGCTTCTACCTCTTGGTCCTTAGACTCATATAATCTAGCTATTGGGGACACTGTAACATATATCAGATAATGATTCAGTATATATATTGCATCTTGCTATACAACACCCTAACCAAACAGGGTCTAATCCCTAAGCTATCACCTTAACTGAGACTTTAAGAAGTCATTCCATTATTCTATTAGGTTGATTGCTACCAAATAATAGGTTATTTAGTAAAAACAGTGGATCCCAGGATCCACTTTCAAAGGAAGGGCTCTGATACAGTGAATTTGTTATCAGGCACCTGGTTAGTCTCTTTTAAGGACTCAGTTGTGCTTCTGCTGCTGGAAGACTGAGCAATCAGCAGTGGTAGGAGTTATATCATCCTTGGTCAGAGGGAGCCGTGGTTTGGCATCTGTGCATAGTTTCCGTCTTTGCTACCAGGGACACTCCATTCATGAGTGTAGCATACAAGTTCCAAGTGGCTAAAGAAAAAGGTTAGAGGACTTCAACTGATTAAGTCATCTGGTGTACTTACTCTCTGGTAGACATTAAGACATGAAAATGAAACACAATGATTTTCATGTCCTGTGCCCACTCCCATGAGTCCACTGATTTCTTTATCTCCAGTCTTCCAGACTGTTTCCTTCCAGGCCTCTGGCCAACAAGCAGAGTCATTCTCCACTTTCCGGAAATCAGTCTATATGCTTACCTCAGGCTACCCTGCTCTCTACAGAGTGAGCAGGTCAAGTTTATGTCTTATATTTCTCCCCATGGGAAGATTTCTCCTCACCACTGTCCTGCAGGCTCACCCCAGGGTCGGCCTATGGTGCAGCTACAGTTCATATTTTTGGTGTTCACCAACATACTGAGCTGACCCATTCATGAATCAGGCTTGAGTTTTTTCATCCTTCATCAGTTGGCTTTTAGGAACTTCCATGAGGCCATAGGTGCAAGCTCAGGGAGAAGCACTACTCCCTCCAATAGTGACAGATATAATGGGGCTTTGAGCCATGTGTTCATGTAACTTACATAGGCCCTCTGGACCTGCTTGGGCCAAATTCTAAATATAGCATTTCTATCCATGGATTGTTGTCCAATATTATTATTCAATGGATTTGACAATGCCTGGCTCATCGTGGGAAGCTGAAGTCACATAGTCACTTGACGTCTTGTGATCAGGTGCTCAGTCTGTTCTAACCCAGCCACAAACTCCACAGCAGCATTATACTGTAATTCCTCATTGAATTTTCTGAGTCATATGACTCAAGAGTCAAAGAGCTTGCACCATAGCCTGAGCTTGCTGCAGGCATTGCTAAGTTATGGATAGCCAGGCTGATGTGTGAATGACATCCAGAAATACTCCTGCTGCCTAGTGTACTGACTCACCTGTCATGGAGGTCCAGGACTTGTGATCATATCACTGTTCAAGAATATCTAAGAGCAACCCAGATACTTGATTGTAAACAAATACAAGATTATTGTTTTAAACCACTAAATTTTGGGCTAGTTGTTACAGAGCAACAGCTAATTGATACAAGTAATATGCCTACAAAGAAAATTCAATGGCATGATTTTTAGAAGAAAAAAATAACATATTTGAAAGTAAAATCCAGCCAGTATAAAAGGCCTTTGTAAAGGTTGTGGAAACCCAGTTCATGGTGTCAGCTTCTAATAATTAACTACTAAGCACTAGTTCCTTACAGGGTTGTAGAGAAAATGCAGGTAGTAGCATTTCATCTCATCATGTGTCTTTTCTATTACTCAGTTTGTTTATAGAAATAGCCGCCTAACAAAGTTAACTTCCAGGAAAGATGCCAGGTTACACAGAACCATACCAGAGCCTCAGAATCACTTTGGGCTTTCACCCAAAGTTTTTGCAACATTAGGTGGAGGCAACATAATTTGGCTTGAAAAGTTACAAGAGAAAAAATCGCAGCAAATGCTCATGGAACAGTATGTTCAGAGTCTTCAAGATAGTATCTTTCTTGGCCTCTTAAAAATCAGAGACTATTGTATATTTATGCTATTTTTTTTAATGGTCTGGATCAACAGGACCCAGAGTTGTCACAGGTCATTGTTAGGCCAGCAACTATAGAGGTTCTAACCCAGAATTTGGGCCGTAAGACATAAGACCAGATAGAGCTACAGTTGGAAAATCTAAATATAGCTGAAAAGTTTTGGCACTTCAAGAGTTTCTGAGAGAAAGAAAATAAATTTGATTTCTGTGCTGCTGATGGAAAAGCTTATAAATGACCTAAGAAAATTATATTTGTCATATTTTCATTGCAAATGGTATTTATTTGTTCCTAAAAGTTGAAAATGACCTTCATGTTAAAAACCATTAGTCAGGAAAAAGCATGAAGTCCATGTTGCTTTGCATTTTGGAGTTAAATATTCTAGCAATTCCTCTAATTTTGAAAAGTATACACATTGAGAATGCTATTATTTGTCCTCAGAATTTTCACAGGGTATTTCAGGTCAGAAGGTATTTATTTGTGCAAGGTTAACATGTGATTCCCAGACCTACCTTCATCAATATAATTTTTAGTTTCTTTTTTTCTTCCTAAAATATGTAAATAAGAAGGTTTAATTCATTTATTTCTTTCTGTTTTTTTTTACATAATTAAACCCAAAGATAAGCATGGTATATTCTATGTTAAAGCTGCATGATACTAAGAGTACTCTGCTTTGGATTAAAAATTTATTTGAATTCCTTAATTAAATTAAATTTTCAATTTTCAAGAGTTTATTATTTCTAAATCTGTGTTAGGTTAACTTCAGGAACAAAAACTGATGAAAAACAGGGAATAAAGTTATTCAGTTACATCAAAGTCTAGGTTTTAAATAATTTTTTGGTAGTTATTTTAGAAATTGTGTGTTCAGTTACTACTTTTTCAAAGTACTGAGTAGAACTCCAGAATCTTGGAAAAAGTCAGTTTTCAAAAATGTCTAATTTATGTTAAAGAAATTGAATAACACTCAACTATTTCCCATTTATTCCTATTACATCTGTTGTTTCACAGTTTATTTTAAATAATTTTTCCACTCCATATAAAATGCCATTTTGATAACACATGTTACTTTATCTTCTAAAGTCAAACAAAATTATTTTTTTCCAGTGTAACACAAATCAAATCACGGTGCAAATTTCAGTAACTGGAGAAAGTAGCTGAGCTATTTTTCAAATGCAAGCTCTAAGAAAGTTAACTAATACTTGGGTTATGTAGAGTACTTACTTGCTATTGGTGACTAAGTAGCAATTCTACTCATTTTGCTGGAACTCCAAACAGGGTGAGCTAAAGGTAGTCAGGAGTTGTCATTGTAAGTAATTGCTTTTGATTGCTTTTACCAAAGACATGATTTATATATGACATTATTTACCAAAGAAATGATGTATGTCTATGATTACTAATTCATATTTATTATTTATTTTTTTTTCACTTAGCATATGAATCTGCTAAATTTACTTATTAAAGGTGAAATATTTCTGAATTTTCTACTTTGATGAGTCCAATCTGACTCAGGGTCAGAGAGATGTTAGAGGGATCACTTCTTAAATTATTTTGTGTAGGATTTCCATTGTATCAACAAAATCCTTACACTTACTTTTCTCCCATAAACTTTGCTTAGTATTCACTCATGTTTGCAAATAAATAAAAGATCTATAATGATTTAATGAAGTAAACATTAACAGAATGATACAAAGACCAAATGGCATCAGGGTTTTGATTTACCATACTTCAATTTATGGCCCCTGTATCATCCAGGATAGACTTCAGGAACAGATTTCTGTTGCTCAGCTCTGTACCGTCTTCATTCTGGGTCCCAGGTTGAAGGAATAGCCTCTGTCTGGAACAGATATGACAAGCTACATGCTAGCCTTTAAGCTCCTGTCTGAAAGTGGCATATGTCAGGTCTGTCTTCATTTCATGGGACCAAGGAAGTCACGCAGCCAGGAGACCACACACGTATAATCCTCCCATGTGCAGGGCCACTGCAGGGAGATGCACTGTTATAAATGGTAACTAATAATAGAGTCTACCACAATCCCTACACAACTACATATTCAACTCACTTGACATAACCTGCCCAATCTAAAGGGTTGTTGTTGTTCTTTAAATGGAGTAACATTTCATCAAGCCATTCTAGAGATAAAAAACATTTAACATAATTTATTGCATACTTGTAATTGATGGTGACATAGTGACTTATTTAAAAGAACCATTCAGCTTCTTTGATAAAGACTGTTGAGTATGAAACTAGAGTTCAAGTTTTCCAACAACATATGACAACCTGAATACTAATTCATATCTATTTTAAATTAGTTCAAAAGTGTTGAGAATATAGAAAATGTGCATCAATAATTATTTAAGTCCAAGTCAGATGCATGAATTGTAGGAGCTAAAGGTCAAAGAACTCAGAGTGAAATATATACTTTATGAGGGTGTCAAAAATGAGGTAAAGGTTGGAAAGCTCATTCAGTAATTGAACCATGTTAATAGGCTTACTCCTTTTTTCAATGGTAAATGAATATACATCTCGTATTATCAAATAAGGTTGTCTTCTGGTCGTAGATATTTATGTACCATCTTTAAAGATATTGAATACATACATACTGTGCCTGATTTTGTTGGTCTCTCGGGAAATGCTTTGCTGAAAAAATATACTGTAGAGCACTTTTGTTGTTGAAATAACAGTTATTTTCTGGAATACAAGTATTTGGCATAAGAAATCATGATTCTTTTCTATCGAGTTTTATGAATTTTATCCTTCTGAGGTGTATTCTAGAGAGATAATATTAGATGGGATGGAAGACGAAATGAGGGTCCTCAATGTAAATTGTTCAATAGCACAGGAACACATTTTGCTTCATAAGCCTCATTTTTAATACTACAGATTTGTTACAACAAGTAAAAACTACTTTAATTTTAGCGAAAGTACCAACTAGTGTCAGTGAAAAATGATTGCAATTCAACTTAATGTATGTAGCTATCACAGCAAAGTAATTTTACAGAGTGTAGGTTTTTTGTTTTGTTTTGTTTTGTTTTTTTTGCTTGGAAGTCATTGGTTTTAAGTCCTATGTTTCGAATGTAGAGCGTATTGGTATAAAACAAGCAAAAAGGCCCTCAAACAAAAGTCCCAGTAAACCAAGTTGCAGTTAGCTTCCACTCCTGGGAAATATTCTAGCATATGTTGCTGGCACTTGAAAAATTTACACCTTATAAGGAAAGGCAAGAAAATTCTGTCAAACAGTTAAACTGATTGGAATTCCCAAGAATGTGAAAAAACAAAATGAGTCCTGTGTTAGAAAAGAATGGAAAATAGTTGTGTATACGGCTGTAAACAGAAAGAGTAAAAGATTTTTGTGCCTTGTGTAAATCAATATTTTTTTTCTTTATAACAAATGTAATGCAAGTCAGGTAAAAACTTTTAGTACTGATTTAGTCTTTTAAAACTACACATTCTAGACTTGAAAATGTGTTTAATTAAATAACCTCTAGAATAGCAATAGAGTGACACATTTGGTATTAATATTTTTGGATAAATTAGATGCTTGTTAAATCCTTGGATAGGTATACATTTGACAACCAAGTTGGTAAAGATAAAGTATGGGTATGTTACCATCAAATAATGTAGAATATACCAAGAAGAGAGCAAATAATTCAGATTAAGATTAAAACAGAAGTTGGCATTTAAAAGATTAAACCAGGGGCCTCCCTGGTGGCGCAGTGGTTAAGAGTCCGCCTGCCGATGCAGGGGATACGGGTTCGTGCCCCGGTCTGGGAGGATCCCATATGCCGCGGAGCGGCTGGGCCCGTGAGCCATGGCCGCTGGGCCTGCGCATCCGGAGCCTGTGCTCCGCAACGGGAGAGGCCACAACAGTGAGAGGCCCGCATACCGCAAAAAAAAAAAAAAAAAAAAAAAAAAAAAAAAAAGATTAAACCAGGATAATATTAATTGAAAGAAAATTATCCAACAAAATGAAAAGGGAAGATCCTGCTGTATGTTGCCATTCCTAAATAAATATACTTCAAAGAGTTGTAAAAAAAAAAAAATTAGAATACCTTAGGTTCTCAAGGAAATAAAATAAGCTTTCTGATTTAGAAAGCCATGTTTGGTAGATTTCTTTAAGAAAGAGAAAATACTATGGTTTACCCGTTTCCTATTCTAAATATTCCTATGCCAACATGGGTTTATTATATTCACATGCTTTCATCTATATAGAAATTATAGGAGGCGATGGATAAGTTTATGACGTTGATTGGAATGATGGTTTCAATGTTTTATACTTATCTCCAAACACATCAAGTTGTATTTATTAAAAACCTATAGCTTTTTGTGTCTCAAAAAGATGAAAATGAATAACTACTAAAAAACTACTTTAAAAGGATCTGTGAATATATATTATCCCATGCAGTTGATAAATGCAGTATTATTATTTTAAAAAAGAAATGATAAGTTAATTAAAGTAATGCTTCTCCAGTCTCATAGCACAGGGAGATCAGCTCAGTGCTTTGTGACCAGCTAGAAGGGTGGGATAGGGAGGGTGGGAGGGAGGGAGGGAGACACAGGAGGGAAGAGATATGGGGCTATATGTATATGTATATCTGATTCACTTTGTTGTAAAGCAGAAACTAACACACCATTGTAAAGCACTTATACTCCAGTAAAAACGTTAAAAAAATAAAAAAATAATAAAGTAATGCTTCTCAAGCTTTTCTATTAATAAATCCTAAAGAGGGAATAAAAACTCTGAAAGCTAGGGAGGGGTCAGAGATAAAGATACAGACTTAGGGAACTTCAGGATTTAGATGGTGTCTAGCACATGAGGTTGCTAAATATGAGGTTTAGCACATACAGCTTCTTGCCATTAAAGCTATAATTTTCATCACATATAAAAGAAGTGAGTCTCATACAGGTCGTGATCCTTACAATCAACTTGCTCATCCAATTCTTAAATTTCACTGTCACAGTGATTTTTGTTCCAATTTTTAAGAGTGTTCCTTTACAGCTGATGGTTGAGACTCTGGACCTTTGAATTAATATGTGATTAATGAGTCATTTTTTATTAATAAGGTAAAAAAATGAATTTCCATTTACCTAATCAAATTTTGATGATTTTCTATGAAGATAAATAACAAAATAACCCAGAAGTTAAAAACTTTGACTTAGTTAAGTATATACCTTCCAGTTGAAAAAAGTATTCCAGGTCACTTCCTATGAATTATAAATTTGGTTAAAAACTTTTTTAAAAGCCAAGCTATTTTTAAATATTTATCATTTTTACTACTCTGTTGATCACACTGAAAATAAATCATGAGCAAAATTATTCAAAACAAAATTATTTTCGTTGAATGATATAGTGGCTGCAAGTGTGTTCAGAGTGTGTGCTAGCAATCCTGCAGGGCTGCCTGTTATATCGATGTGTGTACAAGTCCCATTAGGTGCAAGTATCAATACCTTTTAAAAAAAACTGTCCACAAGTAGGTGCAGATGTTATGTCAATAATTTACAAATATGTCTCTAGTAAAATATTAATCATCTTACATATTCTTCACCAACTACAAACCTTTATTTGATTTTCATTTTGCTCAAGATGTTACTACTCAGAAGTTTTCACCTTTGTATAGACATTTATGGTTTGCCTTGGATGTGGTTTCCTTTACATTTATATGTTAAAATACAATCCTTACCCACACTGAGATCAGCAGCTTTTCATTTGTATTGCCCGTTTCTGAAAGGATTTCAGTATTTTTTAACATTTAGCTAGTGGTGATATTTAATTTGTTCATAATTTATTTTGGTGTGTAGTGTAACATGACTCAAGTACTCAAACATTCAATAACATTTTGTGAATAATGTATCCTTCTCTATGGTTTTATGATGCTTATATTTTTATTATATATTATCTTCTCTTTTAATAAGTGTATTTCAGATATCAATTTAATTTCTTTGACATTGCACCCAATATTACTGTCATCACTATTGTAACCATATAATTTATTCTAATTACTGGAAGATCAAATCTCCTGGTCAGCTTTTCTTTTTTTGAAACTATCTTTTTATTGCTCTATTATCTACAGGCTGTTAGTATAATATGAAAACAATCTAATTTTGTTCTTTGCAAGTAACCTGGTTTACCTGCCTGTTTATATCTTTATTCTAGAAAAAAATGTTTAAATCTTATTTATTTTTCTACTAATTTACTAGTCACATTCAGTATTTTAGTGCATATTCAAAAGACTTTAAGCTTACAAAGGTTATTTTTTAAAAAGTTCATGTCATTGATGATCACTTCAGGTTGTTTGTTTTCATCTTCAGTACATCTAACTTTCTGTAAAATTGCACTTCCCTATCTGTTTTTCATATGTGTCATGTTTATCTCAAAATTTCTCCCTCTTGGTCTCTTTCCTCTGTATTAGAAATGGCAGAATTTTCCCTCTCCATTGTTGATACTTGGTTTTTGTTTTGTTTTGTTTTGTTTTTTTGCCGTGTAAATTCAGCTCTTTTCTGCCTCTAATAAATATTTTAATTCTGATCTAATGCACAGAGTTGCCCTGCCTTGTTTTCTTACCTTTTCCAGCCATATGCATATCTCACTCTATGTAAGCCTTTAAAAAAATCAAATCTTTTTTTTCTGGCGATATAAATTCCAAGTTTTATTTTATTGCAACACAGGTACGTTCCTACAGGTTCTGGTTTCTATAATAAATCTTTTTTCTCCCCACAGATATTTTTCTCTGTATCTTTTTTTTTCATAAGTTAATGGTCATCTTTTTTTAAATTCATTTTATTGAAGCATACCTGATTTACAATGCTGTGTTAATTTCTACTGTACAGCAAAGTGATTCAGTTATACATATATATATATGTATACCTTCTTTTTCATCATGGGTTATCACAGGATTTTGAATATAGTTCCCTATGCTATACAGTAGGACCTTGTTGTTTATCCGTTCTCTATATACTAGTTTGCATCTGCTAATCCCAAACTCCCACTCCATCCCTCCCCCACACCCCTCCTCCCCCTTGACAACCACAAGTCTGTCCTCTATGTCTGTGAGTGTGTTTCTGTTTGGTAGATAAGTTCGTTTGTGTCATATTTTAGATTCCACATGTAAGTGATATCATATGATATTTCTCCTTCTCTGTCTGGCTTACTTCACTTAGTATGAAAATCTTGAGGCCCATCTATGTTGCTGCAAACGGCATTATTTCATTCTTTTTATGACTGAGTAATATTCCATTGTATATATATACCACATCTTTATCCATTCATCTGTCAATGGACATTTAGGTTGTTCCCATGTCTTAGCTATTGTGAATAGTGCTGCTACGAACATTGGGGTGCATGTATCTTTTTGAATTATAGTTTTGTCCAGATATATGCCCAGGAATGGGATTGCTGGATCATATGGCAACTCTATTTTTAGTTTTTTAAGGAACCACCATGCTATTTTCCATAGTGGCTGCACCAATTTACATTCCCACCAACAGTGTAGGAGAGTTAACAGGCATCTTTTGATTCAACATTATTTACAAAAATAGACAGCCGGTCAGCAGGCTGTAGTTTTCTGACCGTTGTCTCTTGTTCAAGAGACACTCTCTGAAAAACACAAACCAGTCAAAAAGTAGGCAAGATCTGAACAGGCACTATGTAGAATATAATGTGCCATTAGCCAGTAAGTATACAAACAGCTCAATCTCTCAAGTCACCAGTGAGTTTGTGATCAAACTCCCTCCCTGACAGCCCAGGAGGCCTTCAGGTACATCTCCTAACAGGGCAGGAGGCTGCCATGCAAATGACATCAGTGATGAGAGCATCTTGGGGCGGCTCTCCCCACCCAGAATGAGGGGGCCTTCCCTATCTATTCTTCACTTACATTGAGAGTATTCAGGACCCTCCTTGGAGCCTTCAGATACATGTAAAAACTGTATATCCTGCCGTTTAGGAAGTAAGGGAGGCAAGACCGCATATGGTGAAATCACTGATACGATGCAGAAAAAATTTCCAGACCATCCTTCCTGAAGGTTAAATTCTTTCTTCATGAGAGGAGGATTGGACAATGGGATCGCCGAGCAGAGGCAGAGATTTCCAAAGTCCTTTCTGCTTGGTCAGCTGTAATATGCTTCCTCTGAACATTGCTGATCTCAAACATTTTATTTATTTATTTATTTAAATAAATCTTTATTGGAGTATAATTGCTTCACAATACTGTGCTAGTTTCAGTTGTACACCAAAGTGAATCAGCCATATACATACATATGTCCCCATATCCCCTACTCTTGAGCCTCCCTCCCATCCTCCCTATCCCACCCCTCTAGTCATCGCAAAGCACTGAGCTGAGCTCCCTGTGCTATGTGGCTGCTTCCCACCAGCCAACTATTTTACATTCAGTATTGTATGTATATCAATGTTACTCTCACTTTGCCCCAGCTTCCCCCTCCTACCCCGTGTCCTCAAGTCCATTCTCTATTTCTACGCCTTTATTCCTGCCCTGCCACTAGGTTCATCAGTACCATTTTTTTTTTTTTAGATTCCATATGTGTGCGATAGAATATGGTATTTGTTTTTCTCCTTCTGACTTACTTCACTCTGTATGACAGACTCTAGGTCCATCCACCTCACTACAAATAACTCAATTTCGTTTCTCATTGTATATATGTGCCACATCTTCTTTATCCATTCATCTGTCGATGGACATTTAGGTTGGTTCTGTGTCCTGGCTATTGTAAATAGTACTGCAATGAATATTGTGGTACATAACTCTCTTTGAATTATGGTTTTCTCAGGGTATATGCCCAGTAGTGGGATTGCTGGGTCATATGGTAGTCCTATTTTTAGTTTTTTAAAGAACTGCCATACTGTTTTCCATAGTGGTTGTATCAATTTACATTCCCGCCAACAGTGCAGGAGGGTTCCCTTTTCACCACACCCTTTCCAGCATTTATTGTTTCTAGATTTTTTGATAATAGCCATTCTGACCAGTGTGAGGTCAAACTACCTCATTGTAGTTTTGATTTGCATTTCTCTAATAATTAGTGATGTTGAGCATCTTTTCATGTGCCTCTTGGCCATCTGTATGTCTTCATTGGTCAAATGTCTATTTAGGTCTTCTGCCCATTTTTTAATTGGATTGTTTGTTTTTTCGATATTGAGCTCCATGAGTTGTTTGTATATTTTGGAGATGAATCCTTTGTCTGTTGTTTCATTTGCAAATATTTTCTCCCATTCTTAGGGTTGTCATTTTGTCTTGTTTATGGTTTCCTTTGCTGTGCAAAAGCTTTTAATTAAGTCCCACTTGTTTATTTTTGTATTTATTTCCATTACTCTAGGAGGGGTGTCAAAAAAGATCTTGCTGGGTTTATGTCAAAGAGTGTTTTTCCTATGTTTTCCTCTAAGAGTTTTATAGTGTCCGGTCTTACATTTAGGTCTTCAATCCATTTGGAGTTTATTTTTGTGTATGGTGTTAGGCACTATTCTCATTTCATTCTTTTACATGTAGCTGTCCAGTTTTCCCAGCACCACTTATTGAAGAGGCTGTCCTTTCCCATTGTATGTTCTTGCCTCCCTTGTCATAAATTAGGTGACCATATGTGCATGAGTTTATCTCTGGGTATTCTATCCTGTACCATTGATCTATATTTCTGTTTTTGTGCCAGTACTATACTGTCTTGATTACTGTAGCTTTGTGGTATAGTTTGAAGTCAGGGAGCCTGATTCCTCCAACTCTGTTTTTCTTTCTCAAGATTGCTTTGGCTATTCAAGCCTTTTGTGTTTCCATACAGGTTGTGAAATTTTTTGTTCTAGTTGTGCAAAAAATGCCACCGGCAGTTTGATAGGGATTGCATTGAATTTGTAGATTGCTTTGGGTAGTATAGTCATTTTCACAATATTGATACTTCCAATCCAAGAACATGGTATATTTCTCCATCTGTTTATGTCATCTTTGATTTCTTTCATCAGTGTTTTATAGTCTTCTGAGTACAAGTCTTTGACCTCCTTACACAGGTTTATTCCTAGCTATTTTATTATTTTTGTTGCAATGGTAAATGGGAGTGTTTCCTTAATTTCTCTTTCTGATTTTTCATTGTTGCTGTATAGAAATGCCAGAGATTTCTGTGCATTAATTTTGTATCCTGCAACCTTACTAATAAGTTCTAGTAGTTTTCTGGTGGCATCTTTAGGATTTTCTATATATAGTATATGTCATCCACAAACAGTGACAGTTTTACTTCTTCTTTTCCAATTTGTATTCCTTTTATTTCTTTTTCTTCTCTGATTGCCGTGGCTAGGACTTGCAAAACTATGTTGAATAAGAGTGGCAAGAGTGGACATCCCTTGTCTTGTTCCTGATCTTAGTGGAAATGCTTTCAGTTTTTCACCATTGGGTATGATGCTTGCTGTGGGTTTGTCATATATGGCCTTTATTATGTTGAGGTAGGTTCCCTCTATGCCCGTTTTCTGGAGAGTGGGTGTTGATTTTGTCAAAAGCTTTTTCTGCATCTATTGAGATGATCATATGGTTTTTATTCCTTAATTTGTTAATGTGGGGTATCACATTGATTGATTTGCGTATGTTGAAGAATCCTTGCATCCCTGGGATAAATCCCACTTGATCATGGTGTATGATCCTTTTAATGTGTTGTTGGATTCTGTTTGCAAGTATTTTGTTCAGGACTTTTGCATCTATGTTCATCAGTGATATTGGTCTATAATTATCTTTTTTTGTGATATCTTTTTCTGGTTTTGGTATCAGGGTGATGGTGGCTTCGTAGAATGAATTTGGAAGTGTTTCTCCCTCTGCAAATTTTTGGAACAGTTTGAAAAGGATCGGTGTTAGCTCTTCTCTAAATGTTTGATAGAATTCACCTGTGAAGCCATCTGGTCCTGGACTTTTGTTTGTTGGAAGATTTTTAGTTACGGTTTCAATTTCATTACTTGTGATAAGTCTGTTTATATTTTCTAATTCTTCCTGACTCAGTCTTGGAAAATTGTACCTTTCCAAGAATTTGCCCATTTCTTCATGGTTGTCCATTTTATAAGCATATAGTTGTTTGTAGTAGTCTCTTATAATCCTTTGTATTTCTGCAGTGTCAATTATGACTTCTCCTTTTTTATTTCTAATTGTATTGATTTGTGTCCTCTGCCTTTTTTTCTTGATGAGTCTGGCTAAGGGTTTATCAATTTTGTTTATCTTCTCAAAGAACCAGCTTTTAGTTTTATTGATCTTTGCTATTGTTTTCTTCGTTTCCTTTCCTTCTTTGTCTCTTGTCTTTATTTTAAAGTCTATTTTATCAGATACCAGTATTGCTACTCCAGCTTTCTTTTGATTTCCATTTACATGAAATATCTTTTTCCATCCCTTCATCTTCAGTCTGTATGTGTCCCTAGGTCTGAAGTGGGTCTCTTTTAGACAACATATATATGGGTCTTGTTTTTGTGTCCATTCAACCAGTCTGTGTCTTTTGGTTGGGGCATTTAATCCATTTACATTCAAGGTTATTATCGATATGTATGTTCCTATTACCATTTTCTTAATTGTTTTGGGTTTGTTTTTGTGGGTCTTTTTCTTCTCTTGTGTTTCCCGCCTAGAAGTTTTTTTAGCATTTGTTGTAAAGCTGATTTGGTGGTGCTGAATTCTCTTAGCTTTTGCTTGTCTGAAAAGCTTTTGATTTCTCCTTGAATCTGAATGAGATCCTTGCTGGGTAGAGTAATCTTGGTTGTAGGTTTTTCTCTTTCATCACTTTAAGTATAGCCTGCCACTCCCTTCTAGCCTGAGAGTTTCTGCTGAAAACTCAGCTGATAACCTTATGGGGATTCCTTTATATGTTATTTTTTGTTTTTCCCTTGCTGCTTTTAATACTTTTTCTTTGAACTTAATTTTTGTTAGTTTGATTAATATGTGTCTTGGTGTGTTTTACCTAGGGTTTATCCTATATGGGACTCTGTGCTTCCTGGACTTTGGTGACTATTTCCTTTCCCATGTTAGGGAAGTTTTTGACTATAATCTCTTCAAATATTTTCTCAGACCCTTTCTTTTTTTCTTCTTCTGAGCCCCTATAATTTGGATGTTCGTGCATTTAGTGTTATCCCAGAGGTCTCTGAGATTGTCTTCAATTCTTTTCATTTTGTTTTTTATTCTGCTCCTCAGCAGTTATTTCTGCCATTCTGTCTTCCAGCTCACTTATTCTGCCTCAGTTTTTCTGCCTCAGTTATTCTGTTATTGATTCCTTCTAGTGTATTTTTCATTTCAGTTACTGTTTTGTTCATCTCTGTTTGTTTGTTCTTTAGTTCTTCTAGATCTTTGTTAAACATTTCTTGTATTTTCTCAATCCATGCCAGCATTCTATCTACAAGATTCTGAGTCATCTTTACTATCATTACACTGAATTCTTTTTCAGGTAGATTGCCTATTTCCTCTTCATTTATTTTGTCTTGTAGGTTTTTACCTTGCTCTGTCACCTGTGACATATTTTTTTGCCACCTCATTTTTTTTTTTTTTTTTTAATGAGTGAGACTGTGTTCCTGTCTTATTGTTTGTTTGGCCTGAGGCTTCCAACAGTGGAGTTTGTAAGCTGTTGGGTAGAGCTGGGTCTTGGTGCTGAGATGAGACCCTCCATGAGATCTCACTCCAATGAATAGTCCCTGGGGTCTGAGGTTCTCCGTTAGTCCAGTGGTTCTGACAGAGCTCCCACTGCAGGAGCTTCGGCCCAACCCCTGGCTCATGAACTAAGATCCCGCAAGCTGCATGAGGTGGCAAAAAAAAATAAAAAATAAAAAGAGAGAGAGAGAATAATAACAAAGTAAAAAATAAAATTAGACTAGGAAACTAACAGATATGTTAGAATATAAAAATAAGAATATAGATGAATCAACAACCAGAAGATACAACAGTACCACAGTAGTAAATAAGAGGAGGGAAAAGAGAAAAAGAAAAAAAGAAAACAAAAAAAAGAAAGAAAGAAAAGAAAAAGAAAAAAAGGGGGGGAAAGGCCTTGGCTGTGGAGGGTGGGGCCTAAGCAAGGGCCAGGGTTGGGTGGTGGGTGGGGCCTATGCTCAGGACCCACAGGGCTGGAAAAGGGCCTGGGGGCTGTGGGGAGTGGGGCTTAGGCTCAAGGAACAGGAGGGGCCTAGGTTTGCCCCCACCCCTGGTCTCAGAGGCAGGGGACCTACCTGGGAGCCCAGCAGGCTTCCTTGGCTCAACTGGGCGGGGCAAGCGCTCTCCGTTCTTCTTCCACTCCTCCCAGAGAACCACTCCCACCTGCTTCTCCTGATCTCCTGGGCCTCCCTCCCTTGCCCCCAAGCACCCGTGCGGCCTGGAGGGGGTTTTGGAGGAGGGGTACTGGCCTGGGAGCTCAGCAGGCTCCCCAGGCTGGGTGGGCCAGGCTGTCGCCCTCTGCTCCTCTCCTGGTCCTCCCAGAGGCCCCTCTCGCCTGCCTCTCCTGATCTCCCCAGGCTCAGGGGCGCCGATCCTGTCTGGCTTCCACTTCTCCTCCCCCCTCTGTCCCCCCACGTCCTACTGGTTCACTTGGGGGTTCCTCCCATCTCCTTGGGCATCAGGGTCCCCCCTTTGTATCTTTTAAGCATTGTACTCTTCTTCTAGGTTGTAGACTCTTTTTACAGAACCCAAGTTTTCATACATTTTTCTTATAGTTTTTTACAACTTAAGCTCCACTTGAGCGCTGACAGACTCTCTCATGCCTTAAAGTTGAGGAAACTTAGATATGTCAAACATTCTTTTCTATTATATGTTCTGCTAATTATAAGGAGATGGATTTATTCATGAGAATTTCAAAAATGTTTTTAGTTCTTCTTTTACTTGAACGTGGGCATGCATCTGTAATTCTCTGGAAGAATGAACCATTTCTTGGGTTCCTTTTAATCAGCAATTACTGTTAATTTTGCTCATCAAGTAAAATTTCTCCTCTTCTTGTGCCGGACCCATTGCCACCTTACAAACTGATGGTGTCAGGAGGAGGCAATGGGGTGGGAACAGGATGTGAATGGTCCTGGTTGCCTCAGCAAATGGCTCTCTTCCAGCAGACTCAAGGCTGTGGTCACAAGTCTGCATGGGCAGTGCAGGCCAAACCATATTAGGAAAAAAGAGTTAACAGATTTTCTTAATAACCATCCTTTTTTTTTTTCTGTATTATTCAGCTTAAAAAGTGTAGCAATGCATTCTCTGCTAATCTCAATCCAGATGATCTGTAAAGTATTCAGGGAATATTATTACCAATCTGTGAGATCACTAGTTTATATTCTCAATTTCCAGTACTGCTAGAACTCACTGGTATTTTCATGAATGTTTCAGTAGAAAAGTATTAATCATATATGTATTTAACCACCTGGTCAGTCCAGATTCTGCCTTTTAATAGGCTGCACTTTTAAAAATTAAATTCGACCATATTAAATGGAATTTTTTTTCTTGTTTTTGGCCTTGTGATTTTGAAGTTTGACAGTGTTGTTGATGTCATTTTTATTTCACGTGTTCAAGTATTTTCTCCACATTTTTAGCTATGTATTACTTCATTGTTTTCTTGTTTTTAAATTGGATATTTTTAAGTTAAAGATTTGGTTAAAGAAATGATTTACATTGCTTTGTCTACATAATCACTCTATTTCTACTTGTCAACCTGTGTTATTTTCTTAAATTTCCACTTAAAATATTGCTACACTGATATCTTTGTCTTTAAGTTATTGATATCCAGAAATGAAGGTAATTAGGTTTGGATACCTTTGTTCAGTAAAACAAATGATAAAATAGGTAAAAATAAGACAATACATCCTAATAGAATCTAATACATATTTCTAAATAATTTGATGATGATATTCGGTAGTAATTACTAATAACTGCTTTATTTTATAGTGTAAGATGTTTGCCATAACTCCTGTTCTTAATAATAACATATTAAAAAGCCACTTTTTAATTAGATGAAATATATTACAAATAAAAAATCATGACCCATATTCTTAAGCAGCATGTTGTATGACATTTTTCAAAAGATTAAATATTTTAAAATGTAGGTTAGTATTTTATTTGTATAATTTTTTAAGATTTTATAAATCTCTCCTAATCTTAGTTACTTTTAAAATTACTATTTAATTTATTTTAACTGCTAGTCATTTCCAAATACTTCACTTCCATATTTTATTCTTATAAAATTTCATCATTAGTAATTTCCTCTCATTTATTGCTAATTTATTTCCTGGTAATTCCAAGGAGCCTAGAACAAAGTCTGGCTCATAGAGTACAAATGTTTTTAAAGAATAAATATATTTTGTACTTTTTTCTAGAATTTCAACAACCCTTATAATACATGTTACTGAGAAACAACCTTTAACACAAATGAGCTTTCTGGAAAAGTAAAGTTCTTTTTTTTTTTTTTTTTTCTATTCACTAGCCGTTTTATTATGGTCACTCTTCAACCTTTAATTTCAGATTTTAAGTAAAATGTTCTGTGCATCTTCTGTTACTTTATGTCAGTTGGATAGACACTTAACATCATTAAGTACTCTGTTGTTTGAAAATAAATAAATTCTGTAACACACAACTTTGCAACCTAGATGAAAAGTTGCCAAGGTATCTCTCTACCCCTTGTTATCTGTAACTAAGTAAGTTATCTAACTCCTGTCTGGCTTCAAAGTCCACAATGTTAGGCATATAAAGCTGTTTTTAATAACTAGTTTGTTCCCATAGAGAAGAAAAAAGTCCAAAATACAACATTAATTTTCACTGTTGCATTAGAACTAGCTTTTCTCTGGTCTTCTCATCTGTACTTCATTAAGTCACATTATGTGGTATAATGTTGCAAGTTTGAAAATGCAGAAACAGTTGAAGAAATTGATTTTATTTGTTCTTTCTGTTCAATAGACCTTTGATCTGAAATGTTCAATGGTGCCTGGCTGTTCCACGCAAGCCTCTTTTAAACCATTTTTAGCATTGTAATAGCCTTGTTATCAGGTTGTATGAATTAATTCCATCACATTAGCAGGAGGAAGTTATACTTGCACAGCACCGTCTAATAACTGTTTCATGTTACTGGCCAATTGACTGGGTAACAAGACGACATACCACGTTTATAATTCAGTTGTTTTGCAAGGTGGTCCTAATTTCAGAATTTCAAAATGACAATAATAATTTTTTATTTCCCCAGGACACCTTGCCTAACTGGCTTTGGGAACCTAACAATGTATAACTGAAAAATGTCACAATGAAGCAGGTCACCACTCTCAGTAAAATTCCTGAATCAAGAGAAAACACAGAAAAAAAAAAACCCCAAAAAAACCCTTTGGCACAATGAAACAAACACCCACAAAAAAAAGAAAAAAAAAAGCAGACACCACCCACACACTAAAAGGCTGAAGGTCTGGGGGCAGACAGGTAAACTAGGAGAAATATCAGAGTTCTTCAAGCAGCTACTGTCCAACTTTGGGCTGACTTCAACTGCTAGAGAAAGGGGAGAAGATCCCAGGGACACCCCCTGCCCGCTCCCCTCCAGGCTGACTTCACCATCACTGAACTATTGATGATGTAATCAGCAAGGGAATGGAATAACATATAATGTTGATGTTTCCATCACAAAGTGTTGACCCTGTTGATGGTGAGATGCAGTTAGACAATTAATTTGAAAACAGTAATTTCGAAACTGTTCAAATCTACATATTAACAAAATAATTACTGGACAAGTAGATTTCATTTCTCTGCTTGATTAAGTTTGTGTATGTGAAAACAGGCCCATTTATTTATTTATTTACTTGCCTACTTACTTCAGAAGATCCAGTGAGCACATTTTCCCTAAGCTTCCATCTCTTCAAGTTATCAACCCCAGAGAGGTGACCAAGTCGGTTCCCTGATTCATTTGTGTAAGGCACCTTCCAAGTCTACGCTTCTCTGATGCACAATTTCTTGGACACAGCAGTCCTCTAACAAACCAAATTGCTTGTGCCCATACTCTTTTGGTGATAATGCATGACTTCTTTGAATGATTGATAGTTTCTTTAACATCATTGTGTATTTGCTGAACCATTTCCCTTCCTGGCATGCCATTACATTGCCTCTCTTCCAACCCAGCTCTTGCACATCATTTACAATAAGTTCTTCCATGAATTCTTCCAAGTCTCATAGCTAGAATGGACTTTTCCCACTTCTAAACTTTTAAAGTAAGGATGTTGTTATATGAGTTGATGTGATAATTAAATGAGATAACTTAGGCAGAATGGTTCCCACAGAAAAAGCAAAATAAACATCAGCTATATTTATGAATACCATTTACTTAGCCAACTATTACTAATTTTATTATTACCCTTTACCAGGTGCTCTAGTGACGGCTCAGCACTCTGTTGGATACTCCACATGTATCTTTCTACTTCTCACAGCCAACTCACCAAGTCTATAGTTTGCTTTGTTTTCTAGTTAAAAATGAGAAAAAGGATTTACAGAAGGGTTCGTTAACTTGCCTTATTTTGTACAGCTCTTATGGCAAAGGTGAGGTTTAAACCACAGGCAGGTTGTCTCTAATCCCTATGCCACTAACACTTACTGAATCTTGCCTCTGAATGGCAGTGTTGCTGTCTTTGTGCATATTATTAGTAGTAATCTTTTTGTTAGTCACTTTGCTTACTACTTGGCAGTTATGCATGTTTTCATATGTCTATACATTCTCTCTAATTACATTTTACATCTTTGGAAAGCAGGGGCCACAGCTACCCTCCCTCCCTCCCTTCCTTCCTTCCTTCTCTTTTAAATTTCTTTCCATGTCTGACGTAGTATCTTGCATAGTGATGCTCAAAGTTGTTTATTCTTTTCTTGTTATAATTTTGTATCTTACTAAAACATTGGCTCAGAATTAGGCACACCATCGAAACAAGCAAAAACTCGCAAAGTTGTTAGAAATCCCATCACTGGAAGCTTAACTACAGCATCTTTTCATTCTTCTACTCACTCGGATGCTTTGTATTTCTGAGTGTTCTTTGTAGTTTTTTGGTTTATTTGTGTTGTTTTTATTGTTATTGGGGCTTGTACTTTGATCCTGGGGTTTATCGAAATACTGCCTTAGACCCTTCTGAACTTCCGGTATGCCCAGGGAACCTAAGAGTGGAAATGAATTCATTCTTAGCCGTTTGCTTTTCAAATAACAAGAAATGAAGTAGTTTATTTTTCATTTGTTGTACACTCCACAGTGAGAAAAAAATGAACAGTTTCATTACGTATCATTTGCTGCTTGTTTGTTCAGTGTAACTGGCAGACATAGCTTGTTTACTTTTTGAAAAATGAATATGAGGTGGATAGATTCAGGAAGTCACACCAGGATTCAGAATGTACCTCCTATGCCTTAGAATTATGTATGCTCTTACCACATGGATGGACCGTCTGTCTGGGTATTTGGACAGATAGAGCTTTTAAATCTTAAGCTACTAGCCATCTTTGGGCACCTTTCTCAGAGAACTTTCAAGCAGCAAGACAGTAAGACAAATCCATAGGCTTTGTTTATTAAATTCATAGGCAAACCTTGAAATCAGCTCTATAGACCTACATGGTGCTTTGTGGACATAGTGTTTATTTTTGTCAACTAGGTAATCATTGGACTATTCTTCTGTAGATCCAGGGTAAAATGGGCCATAATTTCTTCAAACTGTCTGCCTCTGCGTCCCAGTTTTTCTATTCCATTATCACCAGCTTCTGTAGGGGGCTCTTCCTGCCCGTTCTTTCCCTGTGGCTTATTTAGGGGAAAGTTCATAGAACGTTTCTTTCTAATCTGTGAGGAAATTTGTGAGTATGCATCTCGGGGATCTCTCCAACCTTGTGCTCATTATCTCAGTATTTTTACATTGGTGGATAGCAGCAGGCCTGAGATGCCATCAGAAGTAATGACATAGAAATAATTCTGAAAACAATGCCTTCCAGGTTGTATTAGTGACAACTCATCTGTGTAGAAAACCTGACATTTCTATCCTAAATGATACTGAAATTTTAACTCATGTAGAAAAAGAGTGCCAAGATAAAACGGTACCAGGGGTGGCTAATTCAGTAACTTGATGACATTATCAAAGGCATAGAGTCATTCCTTCTCCTTGTCCTGTCATCCCCTTGGTCTTCTTGTCTCACTCATGGCCACATGTTTGCTATTGCTGGTCCAGATAGCCCACAAAGACCTGACATGTATAACATGCAAGAGAAATGGGGACAAGAGTCGATTGACAAGGGAGGGCGGCTGACAGACCTCCCCAAGCTGGGGTTCTACCAGCAAAGAAGAAGATGACTTTTGCATAGGTAACAGTGCCTGCTAAATTAGTCTCCTGTTTTTGACTCTCTCTTTGGACTTTTTCTGTTGTCCTTCATGTTTCCTACCCTGAGGGTCTAATTACCTGGTCCAAATGCAGATTTCCTTCCAATCCCTAAGGTGGAGTTCCACAGCCCCTCAGATAGTTCTATTCTGATACTTACGATGAACATTTAACTGTTTCAATAATACTAAATTGACTAGTACAGCAATTTAAAAATATAAGAAATCTTCTTACTTACAGTTTAATAAAAATAACCTCTAGCCTCTTGGCCCAGAAGCCACTGCTAAATTTACAATTACATTTTGAGGTATTTTCTTCTTTGTACCAATCAATGCTGAAGACTTTTTTGGCCAGACTACACGTAGGATGGATTAAAAAAAGGAAGATTTAATATACATTGTAGCTGCTCTTTTTACTCAAATAGCAGGGAACTTAGAACCCACTTATTTAAGTGCAAATGCCACCTCCTACCTAAGTCACTTAATCAGGAGACTTTAATTTCTACAATAGCTAAATTCAGATAATACCTGCCCCCTATCTACCGCTCTGGGAAGCTGGGAGGATTAATTAGATAAAGTATTTAAAGCCCTTCAGAGAGAAGTGGCATATGTAAAAGATGTTATTATTTCTAGGGAAGAATGAAGCAGTGTCTCTTTTATGGACAGTCCATGCTTCTAGAATTTTCCCCTCTTATTCATTCAGCTGAAGTGCCAATTTGGTGGATTTTAATTCACCATGTGAGACCCTTCTCATTCTCAAGTAGCTGCGCTTAAAGAAAAGATTTTCAAGTATTGCTGTCGATGATAGGAACCGCATGTGATTCCTGAGTTTCTCTGAATATTTCATAGCATGGCCTTGCAAATTGGAATACATGCTAGAATCTGGTTGCATTTGTAAAAACAAGCAATGACTACATTGAAGACTGTGACCTGGGTCCTTTTTGAGGTCACACTCAATCCTGGTTTCTTCCATGAACCATCAGCCTATGATAGCAATCCTTACTGCTGTCCTTCCCTGAGAGCTTATATGGCCAGAAGAGCCTTCACTGCTCAGTATAGAGCTGGTTCTCAGACATAGGACATCTGACTTCAAACTGAGACGTGTTTTGAATACACCAAGTTATTCAGAGGTTATTCAGCTTTGTACAGAAGGAAAGAAATCTCATCCACTCATTTACATAGAAATGGGCCGAGTCAGATCATTTTGGACATAGAAGACAGATTGAGAGCATAATCTTTATTTATTCCCAGAGGCACTTTGTGAAATAGTTTACTTTTAAATATCTTTTTTAAGCAGTTAAGTTTTCCTATTTAGGTCACAGATCCCTACCATTTTCTTCTAGAATTCTCAGTTTTAGTTATACATTTAAATTTCTCCACTTTTTTCACCTCTAACTGCATTTTATGGAGATTTATCTATGCTTGACCTTTAAGGTATTTTACTGGACATTGAGCACCTTTGTTAACTCTTAAGTTGATGGTTGCTAGTTGAGAAATTCGTTTAGCAAGTCCTCGTGTTCTAATGACTGCAGCTGTGGTTTGCTGTTAAAAAAATCTGTGTTCTGTTTGGGGATATGGAAGCTCATTATCGATGTAGCCAGGCCTGTTTCCCCACAGCAGGTTTTGAAGCAAGTGAGCAACTGTGTCTACTACTGAGCTTGGGAAGTGACTTGCTGGGGACATCAATGTTAGCTTTCCCCCACGCACTTTAGGACAGCTTTTGACAACTTGAATCACTCTTCCTAGAAATAAATTCAACCTATCATTCTTCACAAATCAAAACAAATAACTTCCTTCAAAGCAAAAGGGTACCCATAGAAATTTATCTGAATCTTGATTTCATATGTATGGGCTCTTAAAAAAAAAAAGTCTTATTTTCCTCATACTTGTAGTTCTAAAGGAAAAGGATAGAAATGAGCATTAGATTTTACTCAGTAACTACATAATTCCAAACTTGCTTAGGCAGCCAGCCTTCCTAGCCTGGCAGTTCAGTAGGAGAAGCAGCAAGAGAGGACATGGTGAGATTCTATCAATAGGGGAAAAGGCTCTGCTCTTTTTTTTTTTTTTTTTTGCTGTACGCGGGCTTCTCACCGCTGTGGTCTCTCCCATTGCGGAGCACAGGCTCCGGACGCGCAGGCCCAGCGGCCATGGCTCACGGGCCCAGCCGCTCCGCGGCATGTGGTTATCTTCCCGGACCAGGGCACGAACCCGCGTCTCTTGCACCAGCAGGCGGACTCTCAACCACTGCGCCACCAGAGAAGCCCAAGGCTATGCTCTTTTACTTTTCCAGAAGCATAGAGCAGAAAAGAAGATCAAGGATTAGGTCATGTCTAGGTCCACTTACCACATGGAGAAACAATCGAGGGTACGAGAGAAAAAGAAACAAGAGAGAAAAAAAGAGGGGAGGGTGCTCTTACGACTTGGTAACACCATCCATTGATCCAAGTCATGTATTGGGTGCTGACCCTTCTGATCATAAACTCCTCCCCCTCTTGGTAGAAGCTGAAAATGAGAACGGGTGGAGATGGACGTGGCATGGGAGAAGGCAGGCATATTTCTTTCCCAATGTTGCTAACATGACTGGCCCTAGCAACGTCAACGTTATTCATCCCCAAAGAATTGTATGTCTATAGTGTCTTCTTTTGAAGCATTCACAGCCAAGAGGGATGCCAAGACTAACCTAAAAAGCTAAGTTTTAAGGATTTGATTAAGGGTTTGTTGAGTGATTTTGAGAAGGAAGAATCAAGGTTTTGATATTCAAATATGTCCTTAATAACTTGCCCCATCAAAAAGTAGATATTGGCCAACTTATAAGAAGGAACCCACACTTCAGTTTTGATACAAAGAAATGGCAGGTATAAAAAGAGCACCCTCATTATTTGCTTAAAGATAGATTACTAAGATATACTTGCAATAAAAATGTAGTAGACAGGAATTCCCTGGTAGTCCAGTGGTTAGGACTCAGCACTTTCACTTCTGGGGCCTGGGTTCAAAAGCTGTGTGATGTGACCAAAAAAAAAAAAAAAAATGTAGTAGAGTTACCGTATATTGTACTTACTATACACTAGACTCTAAGGAGTTTATTTAATTTTACTGATTTAATCTTTACAATATATGTGAAACAATTGTTATACCCATTTTACAGATCAAGAAAAGTAAGGCTCAGAGAGTTTAGGTCACTTGCCAGAGGTCATATAATTAACAAGTAGTAAAAGCCAGGTTTAGAACTAGGGTGCTCCTGCTATAGGGTTCTTGATGTTGACTATTCTGCTATATATATAGTGAAGAAAATTTTAAATGTAGAAAACATTAAGTACTAATTACAGATATTCAAAATACATCAAATATACACATAGGAAGAATAGTAATCATGAGACATCATTAGCCTATGTTAATATAAAAGATCTAGAGCTGAAATAAAGTCTCTTATGTGGAAAGTCTTAAGCAGTGAGTCAAAATCAAGAATATTAGACTATAACATAGCAGGAGGACAATAATTGTTAGGATTTTTTGCAATTAAGAACATTTGATTAAAAATAGAGACATGTTTCATGAGGTTCTTTTCTTAAATTATTATTTATTTATTTATTTATTTGGCTGCGCCAGGTCTTAGTTGAGGCACGTGGCATATTTGTTGCCGCCTGTGGAATGTTTTTTAGTTGCAGTGTTCGGGATCTTAGTTGCGGCATGTGGGATCTAGTTCCCTGACCAGGGATCAAACCTGGGCGCCTTGCATTGGGAGCGTGGAGTCTTAACCACTGAATTACCAGGGAGGTCCCTCATGAGGTTCTGAGACAGTTCATGTAGGAAGCAGATCCAAATAGAAGTGAAACTAAAAGAATAGAGAGCCCAGGACTTCTCTGGTGTCGCAGTGGTTGAGAGTCCGCCTGCCGATGCAGGGGACACGGGCTCGTGCCATGGTCCAGGAAGATCCCACATGCCGCGAGGCGGCTAGGCCCGTGAGCCATGGCCACTGAGCCTGCGCGTCTGGAGCCTGTGCTCCGCAACGGGAGAGGCCACAACGGTGAGAGGCCCTGCGTACCGCAAAAAAAATTAAAAATAAAATAAATAAATAAAAGAAGAGAGAGCCCTGCAAATTGTGACTCTCCCATAGAAAACATGAGCCAACTGGAAATTGGCCTGAGAACCCATTTCTTGAACATTGTAGTGAAGCTGCGGTTTCCCTTCATGATGACCAACTATTAATGATGGTGCTTCATTATGATAATAAAATGGCCAGTAGTGCATCATGGACTAATGCATTTTATTAAAGTGTACCTGTGCTTGAAGCACAATTTTCATTAGCAGTTTATTAATGGACTCCAAAATATTCTAGTTTCTATTTTTAAAAATCCTACTATTAAGATAAAGAAAAGAGAAAAGCTTCTTACTTTATTCCTTTTTTTAATACTTTTGGTAGCTGAACCATGTGAAAGTGTTACCTAGCCAAAAATATTTTTAAAGTTGTTTATGAATCCAGTATTCATAAGCGTATGTAATCCTTTACTTTCAGACTAAATGAAATTGTGATAGATGGAATCCAATAAAAGACTTCTTTCTTTTAGTAATTCTTAGTTTTAGCAACTTTTCTTAAAGTCGTCTCATCAGTATCGTGTTTCCAGTCCACTTGTACTTGTAAATAAAATTTTGAATTTACAAGTTACATTATTTACTATGTAAATTTTTATTTCTCAAGGAAAAGTATATAGATTTGCAATATGTCCTCCTACCGACAAACCTTTATTGCTTTAATAATAATGATTTTCATAATGATAAACTAATAATAGAAATACCATTTATAATGCATGCATCAGCTTGTCATTATTCAACATTGTTATCAGGTAAATACTAATTCTCTCACTTTACATGCAAGAAAACTGGGATTCAGAGAGGCTATATAACCTACCAGATTTCACATAACTAATAAATGACAGAACCAAAATCTGGACCCAGATTTGCCTGTCTTCAAAGCCTGTGCTCTTTCTACCCTGGCCCACTGCTTAGAAGTTTGGTCCTTTCCTGATTCCTCCTCCTCCTTTACTTTACATGTCATTCAGTGCTGCCTCCTGTTGATCTCCCCTGGTATTACACCGTAGCCTGCCCTTCAATACAATCCAGTGAAAACAATCAGTTCTTGTTGGGAGCAGATCATTTAGTAGTATTGATTCTAAATTTGTCATTGTTTTCTGTGAAAGATAAGCATAGAGTATAAATTGCCACTCACCACATAAAGTTGATGACTTTCTATGCCCAAATGATTGGACAATTTGTGATTTCACCCCCAGGAGTTATTTTGCTAACATTTTTCAAGGCAAAATGTTCAATCCCTGTCTAAAATGATCAAATTTTGCCCTGCAGCAAACTTGTAAATTTTTGCAAGGACTTGTGAAACTTCACAAGGCAAGAGATCAATAATTTCACACCGTTCTTGTTCTCACTGCTTTCCTCAATGTACAGTATTTAGTTTGAAACTGCCAAGATGAGAAAGTAGAAATTTAAGAGACAAGTAAGAAACTCCTTCCCCATCTTGTATAAATATAAGTGCTATATTTATAATAAAGATGATCAATCTGTAGCCAAAAATTTAAAGAAAGGCAAAAAATTCAATTCAGATACAGGCATATCTCATTGTATTGCCCTTTGCTTTATTGCAATTCACAGATTTGGTGTTTTTTTACAAATAGAAAGTTTGTGACTACCCTGTATCAAGCAACTCGTATCAGCACCTTTTTTTTTTCCAACAGCATTTGCTCTCCTCTCACAATATTTCAAACTTTTTCATTATTATTATATTTGTTACGGTGATCTGTGATCAGTGATCTTTGACATTACTATTGCAAAAAGATTACTACTCACTGAAGGCTAAGATCATAATTAACGTTTTTTAACAATAATATATTTTTAAATTAAGGTATATACATTGTTTTTTAGACATAAGGCTATTGCACACTTAATAGACTATAGTATAGTGTAAATATAACTTTCAAATGCACTGGGAAACCGAAATATTTGTGTGACTCCCTTTATTGTGATATTCACTTAATTGCAGTGCTCTTGGAACCAAACCCGCAATATTTCCAAGTTATGTCCATATTTTTTAATGCATTTTACCAAAAAAATGGCAAAATTACATGTTTCTACTCTTGTATTATCCTATTATATATAGTCACATAAAAATATTTTTGGTTTTCTGCCTATTGTGTCCAACACTCTCAGCCTATGTTGCAAATCAGGGTTTCGGCAAAGGTCCCGCTTGAGCTTTGTGCTGTTGTTATGCCGAGGCACCACGACATTTTGTTCCTCCCTGGAACAATATTAAACCTTTCATTATTCACCATTAATTTTATGCGTACCTATCTCTTTCTTTCCATGTTGAAAAACACCAATAAATTCAAGCCAGGAAAAAGGTAGTTTTTGTCACTCTCTTCAAAATTTCCGTCTTTCTATCCAGGTCCTTTTTCTCTGCCTGCATGATAATTGTGAATATTTCCCTAAGTTCAGCTCTTTCTAGTTCATTCTTCTTGCTGTCTAATTTCTCCTTCAAAGAACTCATCCATTTTCCTAGCTTCAGCTCTGCCTTTACTCATATGATTCCAAAATCTCTATGGCCAATCTTTTCCTCTTGTGTCGGCACTAGCCATTTATTTCCAAATGTTCACTGGACATTTTCTACTTTGATGATTCACCCCTTCTTCCAAATAAATATGCATTCCACCCCCAAACAACCTTCTCCTTATTTCCTTTTTATTTTTGAGAATAGAAACATGTTTCCAATCACCCACACTTGAAACTTTGGACCAGGGCTCAAAAATGGCAAAACTTACATATGTACAAGGGACAGGAGTTCATTTACAGCAATATAGTAGGGCCAGTGATGCTGGTTGAACTCGGAGCCCTGCCCCTTGTAACTCAGCGCCACCTAATCGTCACCATAGAGAAGAACAGGCCCAGTTTTTTCAGTCCTATTTTTCAAAGGAAAACATAAATGTAGATTTTGTTGTGAAATCTATCAAATATATTTAAATGCCGTCAACTATTAAACAAGATTAAACCCTTTGGAAGCACTGGAAATATGTATGTGAGCATGTCTATCCCAAGGGCTGCCTATCTGTGACCATTTTACAGGCACTGAGCTAAAAGGCAATTGGAAAAAATATATAAATAAGTGAAAGGTAACAAGTAGATAAGTACTCTTGATTATGGTAATGATATAGAGCAAACAGAGCCAGTCCAACAGAGTGTAGCACAGTGTTCCAGAAAAATGGGCTTAATTTAATTTAACCAGTGAGATAACTGACATTGAGCTAAAACCCATAAACCTGAAATAAAAAATCATACATTCTAAATCAGTGAGAAAATAATACAAGAAGCCAGGAACTACAAAAGGTGATCCTGATTCTGCAAAAATAAGCCACAGGTTATATTTCTTTCCTTCAAGGTTCTCCTAAGCATGAAAAACAAATTTCCAGCCTAAGACTGGTAGATTTTAGTGAACGTGCATCCCACATGTCTCTAATTCTTACTTTGTTCTTTTAATCTTTTAGAGATGATGTACATTTTGTTCTAACATAACAAAGTCATTGTAATTTGAAAATAAATATTATAGACTTATCAAATTAGACTTTTGGAGACTGACTCAAAGATATATACTATACTGACAATATGCAGTATGCAATGACATAATGCAGTCTTTGACAGGATCTCTTAAGACATCAAAAAGACATGTGCATATGAAATTAAGTACATATAAATTCAACTAATAGTTCCTTACAAAAATTAAAAATTTGATTTAATACCTCTACACTTGGGGCTTTTACTTGTAAACCCAATACTGACTGAGAAAATGAAAGAACTGTGGAAACTTAATTAATTCAATATTTTTTCAATATAGTGTAAAGGGTATTTTTTAAACATAAAAGAAATGAAAAGTATAAGCATACAAAATACCTGGTTAAGATTATACACTTAAACGCTCAAACTACCAGTGCAAAATTCATGTTAAGTATAAATTAGCTGAGTGACTGAATAAATAATACCAAACTTCTGTTTTATGTGTGTGTCCTTTGGAAATAGACTTTTAGCTTCAAATAACTTTTTTACCCAGATCACGTGGCAAATTGGTTTGATAAGAAATATCTTAAGAATGAGAATGGAAAATACATTATATGAAATACTGTGGTATAGGGGCTTTCGAATATTTTCTGAGTTGTCGTTGATCTGTATGCATTTACTTTTTAAATTAGAAAACATCTAATATTTTGTGAGAAGGTACTTAATTTTTTAAATTGAGAAAATAAATTACCAAGTTAATATAGTATCAGTTTATTGTACTTCAAATTTCCAAAGCACAAGCATTTCAGAACACTGAAAGGCTATATTTAGAGTGAAATCTACATATTCTATACAGATGGAATAAGTCTATGAATATGTGTTGGTATCATTCTTGCCAGTCCTAATAAAACTCTATCTTTAGTGTGTTTGAACAAGACTTAAGTTATACATAAAAACTGAAACATCAAACCATTATATACCCTTTAAGTGTAGATAAAATAATTTTACATCCATACAATATTTTTAAATGTTGACTTTAGCAAAATCTTAAAAATCCCCTGAAATTTGAAATGAAAATTCATGATGCACAAAATTATGAAAGAAAAAAACTCTCTTCTCTAAATATTCCATAACTTTTTTGAACAAAATCTCAGTGTTATGATTTAATCTTTCTCATTTACATTTGCCAAGTGTATCTGAGTTTACAAAGTGTTTTCACGTAGAATACAACATTTAACCTGCAGAGTGGCCTTTGTGAAAAGAGGGGTTATTATAATTTTAATGATGAGATAAGAGTCTCATAGAAGTGCATGACCATCCTCATCGTCACACATCTAGAAAAAATGGCAGAACTAAAGAGTAAAGCCCGGGTTTTCTGAATCCCAACCCAGAGCTCTCTTTCTAATAGACCATGATCTGCTCTGACAACTTCTGATCAGATTTCTGTTTTCCTCCAATCATTTTACACCATGTAATATATGAGGGCAATGTAAGTGTAACCATTTAAAACTTTTGAATTTCTCTTTTTTAATTGGACCCTTATTGTATTGCCAGCTTTGTTTGAGCATAACCGGAATGTGAAATCATGTTCATATTTGTGTGTGTATGCACGTGAGTACACACATACATATGTATACATGTAATGAATTCCTATAGAAGTAAATTTACTGCTTCCTTTTATTTTCTCTGACAGAAAGATTGCTATAGTTCTGAGAAAAGAATGTGGGGAAGAGGGGAATCTCAATAGCTATGTAGGAATCAAACACTTTAGTAAAATAGAAATAGCCAGGAAGACATTAGTTTATTGCAATGGTTGTTCTTTTTAATATATAGTCAGGTGTGTAGAGCCCATTCTGCACTGTAAATGCATAACTCTTAGAAGTCTGAAGTTCTAGAAGTGGAATGGCATGACCATGACCGGAATTTTTGAGAACGAAACACTACAGTGAATAAATGTATAATTCTGTTACCTAAACTGGCATAAACCTACTACATATTAATGTAATTGCCTCGCCATATATTTTATATAGCTTACTTTTATCTAATGTCAATATAAAATTTGTCCAAAAATATAAATTATATTAGTCGTTAGGAGGGAAGTCTGATTTTGACTTCAATGGAAAATGCGCTTAAAAAGATATTGGAAGAGGTCAGTCTTAATCTAATTATCTGGCCGTGTACTTACTTACGACAAGTGCTTTCTTTCTTTCTCAAAATCCACCCTGTCTTCTGCCTGGCTTCACTGTAGCCTTAAAATCGCAGTTTAGGACATTAGCTTGTCACCCTGAAAGGAACTGATATCCCTGATGTGTCATTGGAAGTTTGCTTCCAAAACAAAGAGGAAAATAGGATGGACTCTCATGGGCTGGTTTAAAGAATCATCTGAGACTTTTGCTCTGTGTGCCTCTTCAGGGAAGGCTAACCCCCCAATTTAGCTCACTTCTTGGAGGCTGCCTTCTGTGCCGAGGGAAGGATGCTTAGTGTTCCGTTTCTGCAAATTGACTTTCTGATTTTTCAAACTTTGGGAGACTGTATCAAAGTCATGATTTGAAAGATTATCTCCTCAAATCTCCGGCATTCCCTAACGGTTCTATAACGCATTCACCCTTGCACACAGTGCTCTCTGCATTGATGAGGGACACAAAGAACCAAGCCCAGTGTGAACCCACGTGGGAAAAAGTGCCACATGATTCAATAGTACATGAATCTGCCTCAGATGGTAATAAAAGGTGTCATGCGAGGCCACAGGCCATAGGGAGAGTGCCAACTATGTGTATGCACATTCAGTTAAGTCTTGTGCACATCCTGTTTCTCTTAACTGCAGACCAACCGTTTCTCCTTTGGAGTCACGTATACAATATGCAGAATGGTTATGCAGGAGAAATCCATGGCAACAGCACATACAGAGCTTGTTGATTTATTTGGAAAAATAAGTTTACCTAATTTTTTTTAAATTTTTAACCATTTAAAAAGATATATTTCTTTAGATTTACTTGATTCAAACTTGGAAAAAAAGAACAGTGCTGTACAATTTTTTTAGCCATAGCTTATCTTGGCCTTTATGAATAGCTAAAGGCTATTCACTCTTCCCTTTAGAAAATTTAGAGGTATTTTTCTGTGCTGTGTACATTTTCATCCACAAGAATATATTCTTCTCATTCTCCTAGACACCTTGGGACAATTATATTTCTCTGCAGGTACCTTAAAGAACTATTTAAGACCCTATCCATTCCATCTACTCTTAGCCTCACCTGAAGGGCAAAATCCCTAAGATCTTGACACAAATACTGATAAATACATGGAATTATTAAAGGTGCCATCTCAGCAGAAAAGGATTGCTGCTGCCTTTATTCTCAGGGGAATACATATTTCACCCAGTAGCAAGACACCCAACCGCGGCTACAATCAGAAATCTCTGAAATGCCTTTAAGCTAATCATCTTTGAACATAAGTCTTTGTTGTTCCATCAGGGACCTTCTAGATGCAAGGCAAAGAAACCTTGCTTCATGTTTTTTTCTTCTTCACCTTGCACAAAACAGCATCAAGCCTGTCACTACACCAGTAAGGTGCAGTGATCTGTCAACATTCACCCCTGATGAAGACAGTGAGAGAAATCCGTAGCTCCAGAGAGTTCAGGAGAGAACCAAACAGAGTGTTTGCAAAAGAGCATTTTTATATGTTTTCTTGTGACAGCACTAGTTTAACAGAAAGTAGTTGGAGTGTGCCCAAAAGGGGGGGGGGAATGAAAGACAGTAGTAGTAAGTTAGGCTAGCATGACATGATGGATCTGGGCTATGACAAACCGAATTGGAAAAAAGCTTCCCTGGGGACCAACTAGACCAGGTTTGCTGAATTGTATTTCTTGATTTCTTACTGTGCAACAGTGCTTTTTACTGTTAGATTGACTAGGCTTCAGAATATTTTTAAAATTGTACAAATCAAAATCCATGTAGCTTAAAAATGAAGGATGTAAAAGGTTTAGGAGTTTGATGTATTGAAAGGCATTCTGTATTCCCTCATGTGAGTATTAAATATACACTTTGTCTGTTTGATGAATTTTAAATCTTTGTGGAAGGCAGTACACTTGATAACCGTTTACAGGGCTGAAAACCCTGGTTGGAAAGAAGGATACAGGCTGCAGAGATTCAAAGCTTCTTCCCTCTTATCGCACCCAGATGTGCCCAGGAATTACAACATGCAGCCTCTGTAGGTTCTCATTTGTTCTGAGATGTTTATATAAAGGACAAGTAAAGAAACCTTAAATCTGGGGTCCTCTTAACAAAAGTATGATGCCTTGTTCTTATCACTTATCCTTTCAATTCGTACATAGTGACTTTCACATACCCTAATGTGAGGTCAAAAGAAAAATAAGAAGAGGGAGAAGAATTATTTCACAACTGATAAATTTGTCAAATCTTCATATACTGCATGACATCACATGCAGTCTGATCCTTTAAATAGCCACGCATAAAAAGCTTTGAATGAACACCTAAATGAATGGACTATATTAGCTACTCAGACAACTTTAGGTACTTGACCTACAGAAGCATAAACAATTTGGGTCCTATTTTCAAGGAGTTTGCAACTGATTTGCATAATTCATGAAATGGTCAGAGTGCAAAGTGATAATGTACCAAGTGACACTGAAGCTCAAAGCAGAGAGCAAACTATCTTTTGGGCTCAGGCAAAACAACTCCACAATTTTCCCCATCAGCTGTTCACATCGAGGAGAAGGTGTTGAGAAAGTGGTTGGTGAAAGTGAGTTTTGGTTGAGGATTAGAATATATAGACAGAAGATCTAAGCACTGAGTAATGAGAGCTAAATGATAAGACGTAGGTTCAGAAAATATTCAAGTAGGAGCCACATACTGAAATGCTTATGACTGGCAAAGTAAAGACATAAAATGGTATGGTTTAATGCTGAGGAAAATGTGACAATTATACACTGGAGTTTGCTTGTCCTATCTGAAAAACAAAAACAAAAACAGCTGCTTTTCAGCTGTAGATCATTGATGCATGCAAAAATATGAAACAAAATTGCCAAATCTTCTGCATTTTTTACATGAATCTCTTGATTTTAAATATTAACAACTTATTTTTTAAAATTTACACATTATATGGATCAAATAAAATACACCTGAGACTTGTGTTTTAGTCCATATACTTTCAGTTTGTAACCTCTATTGGTATAAAGACTCAGCTTGAATTGTGAATACATGATGTAGCAAGTCTTTGAGTTTGAGAGTGTGATGGGTGAACTAATTATGACTCAGTTTTAGGAGTAGATATCTGGAGTGGGTAGGACTGAAGAAATAAAAGGGATTTGGAAGTCAGGCAAACAAAGATCATTGGACAGATAATTAAAGTAGCTGGGATGGTAACAGGTGACAAGGTAGAGAAGAACAGCATTGGCCAGGTGTTGACATCAAGGAATATGAAAGATTTGTCAGAGAGAAGGAAGCACACAGGATGTTATAAAGTTGCCAATGATATTAACAGTGAGGGAGAAGCATTACTGTTCTGTGGCCTGACATTGAGCAGGTCACAACGAATGCCCAAAGTCTAAGCAAAATGGTGAGAATTACTAACAAGAGCAACAAAGAAAGCCTTGGTGAATTTGACTTGGTTTGATAATTTCTATCAAAAATATATCCAATCAATTGGTTAACTGAATTCAATTTATTTGCAAAAATATACTAAAGAATACAGTTTCTAAGATATTGGATTAAATATTTTGGAAGGGATACTGGGGGCAACAGTGAATATAAAGATGTATAAGACACTCTACCTGTCCTCAAGGTGTTTAAATCTATATGGAAAGCAGCAGATACACACTCACACACACACACACACACACACACATCCCTATGTGTTTTACTTTGTTTTGTTAATGCTAAATGCTATGACAGAAAGGCAAAGCATTCTTGTATAGTAGTTCAAAATCAAATCATTGTTTTCAAAGGATTGTTTGAATTGATCTTTTCTGATATCTATATATAGATATCATGTGTCAGAGCTCTCCAGAGAATCAGTGATATGTGTGTGTGTGTCTGTGTATACATATCAGATACATATACACATATATATGGAGATTTATTATGAAGAATTAGTTTCACATAATTATGAAGACTGAGAAATCCCTTGTTCTTCCATCTACAACTTGGAGACACAGGAAAGCCTGTGGTGTATTTTAGTTCAAGTCTAAAGACCTGAGAACCAAGAAGCCAATAAATCCCAGTCCCAGAGAAGATGAGATGTCCCACCCCAATCAGTAATACAGGAAAATAGGGAACAGTTCTCCTTCCTCTATCTTTTGTTCTACTCATGCCCTCAACAGATTAGACGATGCCCACTCTCACTGGGGAGGACAATCTACTTTAGAGTCCACCCATTCCAATGCTAATCTCATTTGGAAACACTCTCACAGGTACACTTAGAAATAATGTTTAATCTGGGCACCTTTTACCAGTCAAGTTGACACAGAAAATTAAACATCACACCATGTAACAGTGTTTTTGCCTGTTCGGAAGAACTACAATGCATTATTATCTGGTGGGTTCTCTTCTGAAAATCCCAATAGCAAGCCTGAGTGGGTGCTCTGGGAGAGGTCTTCTTTTCTTGCCTCTTTTGTTAAGACCTGACTCAGGTTAGCACTCAGCAAATGTACACTTTTAACTAGGATGAATTGATTTGAATTCCAGTTGACTCAATTTGAACCTTTCCCCTCCATATCTACCCATTTTATTATTGCCTTGCTTGGGTCAAAGCCCACCTCCCTCCTCTCCATCAAGGTTGGAGCTGAGACTATCGCTAAAAAGCATATTCTATGTAAAGGTCTCCCATATCTTTAAGAGTTGTACTTGGATACTGGATAAAATCAACTAGAAATTCATTTAGATAGATAGACATGGCATGTTTTAAATTTTCAGAATAAAAATATTTTAGAAACTGAAAAGTTTCAAAATACTTTTAGAAAGCTGTGGCTGCTTCTCAAAGAAATGTCCATTTCTCAGTGGTGCTATTTGACAGTTGTAACCAAGTGCCCAAAATTAATAACAATGAGTACAAATAACATTTGGCTTTTCTGTCCTATAAGTACATCCTATTCTTATTTTGAAATTCAATTTCTTGGGCTTTGCAATGATTTACCAATTTCATCAGACATTTGGGGTGACTTTAGCTTCCAGCCCATAACTTAGAATATTGTAAAAGGAGAAAGTTAAGATAAATCTAAGATATCTAAGATAAATCCATATAAGTATTTTTGCTGTTTTTAAAGTTAAATTAGTTACTTTTTAATGCACTTTTACAATTTATAATGCAGGAAGATGCCAATATTACTCAATTATTTTGATCCATTTACACCTTAAACTATGGAAATAATTGTTATGCGACCCCTATTATTCATTTACTCTTAGATTGGTATCCTCTTTGGTTTGGTTTTATTTATGTGTAAATATGCAGAGTTCAAAACTTGTTAGTCGCAACACTAATAATGTTATTTATATACTTCACCTTGTCCATTTAAAATGGAGTGTTCTATTTATAGAGTAACAGCCTGTAAAATTGAATTTAAAAATTTAATAGAAAAGACAGTCCTTTTAAAAATTATTATGATAGAAAGATGGGTAATTTTTGTTCATAAATTACTCACAGAGCAACTTTTTAAAAAATCTTGTTTTTACTTCCAAAACTTTAAAATAGTCTTATTGATTTTTAAAAATAATTATTTATGTAAATAATTCATGGCAGAGTTTTCAGTATTTGAAATATAAATTCTTATAATAGGAATTTTACAAGACCATTAATTTTAGCAGGGCTGGGAAACACAACTATAATTTAGGAGCTATTGTTGATTGTTTCTAGAAATAGATATTGACCCCATTAGTTTTAAGTGATAACATTACTAAGCCAAGTATTAATCCAACAATACCAGAATTACTGATTTTAATCAGCATTTTTATTCACAACCTTCCTTTAGCACTTAAATTTCACTTAGCTTATCATACATAAATATAAGTGTAAAATTTAAATAAATTATCTTAGAATTCTCATTTTTAAAGTTATTACAAAATTAATGCCTGCGGAAGCTCCAGTGCCTAAAGTCTTTTGTTTGTTACAGTCACTTTAGTATGCATTTTGGCTCTGGTGGAGAGGATGCCACCCTCTCAGACATTGTTTCATTAATCAAGAGGGTATCCTCGGGGTTCAGAGAAGCCTCGTGGCCCAATAATCAATCCCTGAGTCATTTAGTTGTTATGAAATGCTCTCAAGCAGAGGAAGTCATCGTCATCAACAATAGCAACAACATGAATAGCAGCTAACATTTATTGGGTCCTCACTATGTGCCAGGTATGGTTCCTTGACATGTATCAACATATTTAGTCCTCACAACCAAGGAAATGGTTTGGAAAATGATTTTGTGAAGTTTGTTAACTGCATTTACAACTGTTAAATATTTACACATACAGCATGTATGTCTCCATTTGTATTCTTGTTTTGAGACCCATAGATGCTAGGGCAGGGGGTGCTTAATGAAATCTACTCACAAACAAATCTGCTGTCACCAACAAGAGTATAATTTGTGTTCATTTTGGAGAGGTTAGATTAACACTAATTTTGGAGTTTAAAACCGCCTCAGTCCATCAGAGATGCCAGGCTTTGTTGATGATGCATAATTCCACAAGCACCTGATGAAAGAGACTGAAAGTATCTCAGATATGGGTCTTAAGGCTGGGTGTCTGGGAGGTAACTAAAAGTATATATGTGTTGCAAATATTAAGTGGTAAAAGAATAATGTGATGATGGGCTGTTCATATTCAAATCTGAAATTAGCTATTGTTTGGCAACAAATACTTAACCACCGCCCCAAGAAGAGCCCAAAGAAAAACCTTCCCTTTTTTGCCTATTCAGTTTTTTAATTCTACACTTAAAAGTAGAGACAAGGGCTTCCCTGGTGGCGCAGTGGTTGGGAATCTGCCTGCCAATGCAGGAGACACGGGTTCGAGCCGTGGTCTGGGAAGATCCCACATGCCGCGGAGCAACTAGGCCTGTGAGCCACAACTACTGAGCCTGCGTGTCTGGATCTTGTGCTCCGCAACAAGAGAGGCCGCGACAGTGAGAGGCCCGTGTACCGCGATGAAGAGTGGACCCCGCTCGCCGCAACTAGGGAAAGCCCACGCACAGAAACGAAGACCCAACACAGCCAAAAATAAATAAATAAATAAATAAATAAATTTTAAAAAAAGTAGAGACAACAGCAAAATCAGTGATATTTTGGGTGTTACTATATAAAATCATTTAAGTTCATTTGACGAACATTCATTAAAGCTCTGGGGACTTAACTCAACGGTAAACTGGTCTTGCTCAACTATTTACTTAAAACTTCTTTGGTGTTTGTCTTGATGATAAACGATTGTCTCCATCTAAGCCTTCTCTTCCCTTATACCTGAATCTTAATAAGCACGTTTAAAGATCCTAAGACAGTCTTTGCTGTAACTATTGCATATTTTGGAACCCAGAACATTTAAATGTATGGATGAGTTGAGAAGCACTTGTGAACTATTCAGTATTTTGCAATTTTAACACAAATTTCTCAGAATAAAAGCACTAAGTTAGCAGGATAATATTACCAGATGGGGGCTTCCCTGGTGGCGCAGTGGTTGAGAGTCTGCCTGCCGATGCAGGGGACACGGGTTCATTCCCCAGTCCGGGAAGATCCCACATGCCGCGGAGCGGCTGGGCCTGTGAGCCATGGCCACTGGGCCTGCGCGTCCGGAGCCTGTGCTCCGCAATGGGAGAGGCCACAACAGTGAGAGGCCCGCATACCGCAAAAAAAAAAAAATTACCAGATGTATTTACTTGGTGCTTCTGAGACTTTGGTATTTTATGGGTTAATAATTAACTTTGGGTGGATGGATGGGCTTCTTTCCAGTTTACTGATGGGCAATGTGTTAGTTAGGATAGCTGCTACCTGCTGTAACAAACTCCACCCTAGATAATTGATCAAATAGAATAGAATGTTACTTTTCACTCTTACAAAGTCCAGCATGGGCATTGCTGATTGCAGGCAGCTTTCCTGTGGGCAGTAAATCAGGGACCCCCAGAGTCTTCCCAGAGGATGGACCCAGCATCTTTAACATGTGGCTTCTAAGGTCTCTGGGTACATTTGCATCAAGCCAGTGAAAGGAGCATGAAGAAGAGGAGGGGCATAATGGGACTGGAAGCGACACACATCACTTCTGCTTATGTTTTAATGGCAAGAATGTGATTCATCATTTAAAAGCAAGGGGAGAGGTCTAGGAAGGGTAGAATCTAAGGGACAGCACTTCTGAGTGATAAATGTGTCCTGTGGAAGGGAAGCCACACTTATTTGGTATGGTTATCGTCATCTGCTGAAGGCAATCCAGAAATATCAGTGATTACCCCCAAAGAACCCTGGGCTGGTGCACTGACCAGTGACTGAGGAGTCAACTCCCCTAACATCCAGCCTAAGGCTCTAGGTACTACATCTCTGGTTTCCAGCCAGTGGGACTCTACATTCAAACAAGTGGCCTCTATTTAGAAACCAGAGGGAAATTTAATCGAATACTAAGCTAATGAGAAGAAATTTAATCATAACAAAATAATAGGCCACATTTATTAGCATTCACTATGTTTTGGGCATTGTTCTAAGCACTTTACATATGTTAGTTTAATTAATACTCCAGATGACGCAAAGGCAATTATTCTTATTTGGCCCAGTTTACAGTTGGGAGACTGAGGCACAGAGAAGGGAGTAAATTCCCCAAAGCTATATGGTAAACATCAGTTAGAATCTAAATTCAAATCTAGACAATCTAATTCTATTAGACTATCTTATCTCCCATGAAAGATAGAAAAATACCATTTGAAAAGAAAGGGGAAAATTGGGCAGAACAGTTTCTTCCTGAAAGAAACTTCCTCTAATTAGACTTTGCTTAGGTTACGCCTTATCATTTTGTACGATTCACTCCCAGCCTGCAGACTTCTGTCCTTTTCTCCACAGGATGTTTTCTACCTTGTGCATGGCATGTGGGTTCAGCAAAGGACTGAATTTTAAAATGACCTCTAACCTCAAGGAATTTGGATTTTGTTGAGGAGGAAAGAGATTCTAAAATAATAGAAAAGGACAGTCAATATTAAAGGACAAATAAAAGGCAGGCAATAGGATTTCCAGGAAGGGTGGGAATTTTCAAGAAAGAGTTTATGAAGGATGAAGATTTTAACTGGTCCTTAATAAATGGGCAGAAATTCATGAATAGAAAAGTACAGAAGATTTCAAAGGAGAAGGATGATGGGAACAAAGATTTGGGTGGATAAAGGCAGTATTTGTAGCAGCATGGCTGTAATAGAAGGCAATTTTGGGAATTAGTGAGAGTTATATCTTTATCCACTTTTACTTTAGAACTTATTTTTGCATATATTTTTAATTCAATGTAACCATCTGGTAAGACCTGGCACTCGATGATTTGTTGCAGTAGTAGTGTTTATCTAAGGAGCTACGTATGTAGGCACAGGAAAATGAATACTGGGTTCTGGGAACAAAGACTGGGGAGGGATTTCCAAACAAATGCCACCTTCTACTCATTCCAACAAGTGTGAGAGTTAAGGAATGTGCTTCACTGCCATTACATTTCTGGGTCCCCAGAGCTTCTTACAGAGAACCTAACCAAGACCTTGGGATATTCAGCCTGTCCTGCTTCTAAGTACTTTTAGAGTAACTGACCATTCTTATCTACCTATGTCACTTCTCAACTCTGATTTCTCATGCAGCGGACACTTCATTCCTCCTTCAAATCAAGGGATGAGCCCCTGGAGGACACTAAGCGAGTTCTGAATTCTCTGAGGAGCCACCTCTGACTATGACTGTTCTTCTTTGTCAATCACAGAGCACTTCCAGTGCCATCATTGCTGTTTTCAGTATTATGTTGTTGCTGTAGGCAACATGAAACTGACAAGGGATGGCACCGAGAAGAGCTGAAAGGGCACTTCTGTTTTTTTGATGCATCTGACACCTGTAGTTACAAGAAAGAAAACAGCTTTCTTAAGCATATTGCTGGGTGATGTAGAAGGTGAAAGATGATTTAGAAATAGCTTTTCAATGCAACAGCACAATAGAATCTAAACTGCTTCTGTGTACTTCCATCCTGAGAGTATCTTCCTAAGTAGAAGCAATATGGTCAGGTAGTTTCCTAGAAGTCTCTGGATAGAGTTAGGCTTCAGTGAAGACCCAGTCTAACCCTTAGAATTTAAGTATGTACTAGTAAAACCGTCTGTCTTACCAGTACATACTTTTATATCAGGCTCATTATGATGAGTGCAAGAAGCATGGTGAGAAAAGCTTATCATCAGTCTTACTCACAAGCACTGGAGGAGAAAGAAAGAGAAAATCCTCCTTGTAACCTTTTGCATGTCTCCTAAACCATGGCAAGAAAGAAAAACTATGATTATTGAAACAGAGGTTTTCATCCCAGACTAGGACAAATATTCAGCATAGAGCCTCAACATTTCATATATATGCATTTAAATAATAATAATAAATACAAAAAAGTCCACAACACATAGGACTATAATTGAGGACTAATTAGGTGCCAATTACTAGACCATATGTTTTGCAATGCAGTATCTCATCTAATTCTAGTGACAAAGGTACTATGCACAATTGTTGTCTCCCCTTTACAAATGAGAAAATTAAGGCATAGAGAAATTAAGTAACTATCCAAACTTGGGCAACTAATGACACAGGACTTTTTATTCTTCCCCACAGGAGCCCTGCATTTTAGATAGATTTCTCTTTGCATTGTCTCACATAGAGTGCATCTTATTTCTACCTTTTACTCTACCACTCCTGTACATTCTTATATAGCTTTGTAGATTACCATTTTTATTCTGAAATTATTGCACTGTGTTCACAGGTATAATTATCTCCAGTTGGAGGGGAGTCTCCCATATTCCCTGGCAGATATCTGGTTATTAATTGCTTAAAAATAGATAACTGGAGTTGATTTGTCTCTGTCACTTCTGGCTGTAGATCGTACCATCCACATGTATATTATTACACAGATATTGGTACTTCAGTCTCAGCTATGAATTTCCATGTGGAAGGATTAGTAAAAAGGTAATATTAGGATTCCACCTCAAATGGATGTAATCCCTAGTTAGCATCTTAAAATACTGAAACTCCTTATTATCCTCTTAGCATACCATGGTATTGACAGAACTTTGTTTTACCTTATCATTATAACATCATCTCTGAGAATTTCCACTTGTATCATTACAAGATGATTATGACAGCTTCACTAAGCCTCATTCATGTGAATGGAAAATTAGTGCCATGAAGAAAATTTCTAATAATTATTTTCCAAGACATACTGGTACTTTTCAAACTTAAATTCATTAAACTGATTTGAATCTCATTTCAGCAAATCCATACCAAGTGTTATTAAGTTATTCTCATACTACTTTTAGGTAAAGATTTAATCAGAAAATATGTTACTAAAATCCATATGCATAACCTTAATATCATCACATATGTGGCAATGGTGTATGTGGATCTCAATACTTCCAAAGTAAGTCTCAAAATAATTATATAGTAAATTAAATTATCAAAATAATCAACAAGTAAATAGTACCCCAGATACTATGCTAGTTGTTCTACATTCATTATCTTATTTAACATGCACAACCTCCCCATGAGAATTTTGTCCCCATTTTACAGATGTGGTAATTGAATGTCAACGATGTTAAGAGACTTGTTCAGAGTCACACACATACAGTGTGTGGAAAGAACCATTTTGGGATATGCTTCAAGATTCTAAAATTCTTATTCTTTTAACTTTCACATGTTAATTCATATTTCTAGTACCGGGTCCTCCTTCCATTGTTTTTTTAACATAAGAAAAAGAAAGAAAGCAGCTAATGATGAGTCTTATATAATAAAAAAGAAGTTCTGAGTTTTCATAAGTTCTAATTAAAGATCTAAAGATTAATAATTTAGGAATAATTAGATTTATTTCCTCAACTTACTCATTATAAGAAATATTTGAACAAATACATATGCAATAACTAAAATCAATATGCAAAATGCTTTATGCAAGTCTACATAGAGAGGCACAGAGAAAGTAAAATCTCACCGCTCTGAAAAATTTGGAGGGGTAGCTGTATGTTCCCAGGGAGAAATCAATCTAGAAAGTCTTCTTTTTTCTCCTTCCTATACAATAAAAGCCTATAGAAACCCTTGCAAAGGCAGCAGCAAAGTACTTCTTATCATACACAATTTTATTTAATAGCATTTGATAAGTTAAATATCTTAGATTATAAAGGGAAAATGATTGAATTCTGTGTAGACAAATCAGAAAGCTTATTCTTAAGGGAACAGATGTTGAGCACTTTGGGGCAGAAAATCTAGGAACTTTCTATAGGAGTGTTACTAGCTCAGTACTTATGTAGAAGAAGCCAGACCTGCTTGTGCCAGTGTGGCACATGGAAGCCCATCATTCAGTTTGGTCAATAGATTAAGCACATTGAAAGATTACAATCAAGTAGAATGGGATCAGATGTGGCCATAGGGAGGCAAAATTAATAGGTAACACTCTATCCTATGTAACCATAAGTTTTTCACACATAGTAACACTCAATAAATTGTATATACTTCATTTTCAAATTATGTCTAAGTTCAAATTATGTCTAAGTATTCACTTTGTTACCTGTATAATATTCTCAATGTATAAGTTGGTGTCTCCCTAACTGGTATAACAAATAGACCCATCATGTGTAATGGCTCAACCAAAACAGACAATCTGATGATGAACTAGAACATAATTGCAAACATTCTGAGTTGGGGGTTCTTGAACAGGCAGCTCTCCTCCAACTCCCGTTGGATAGGCAGTGATTCGGGGACCCTAGCCCCTTGCATCTTGTGGTTCTGCTTGCTCATGAGCCTCATTATTGTTGTCCAGAAGGAGAGAGTATAGTTAGGGCACAACAGCTGCTTAAAAGCCTTGTCCCAGAAACTGGACACATCTTATCCTCTTATAGTCCAATGACTAGCACCCATACATGGTCACAACAACTGCAGAGGAGGCTGGTAGATGGAGTACAGTTGTGTACAAGTTGGAAAAGGAGAACAGAGCTTTCTCAACTGCACTGTATATTAAATTATTACAGGATCTATATCTAACAGGGAATTACCAAACCAACAAGTGTAGCAACTGCATCATTGTATTGATAGAGTTACTATGTTGATAAACACTTTAAAATATGTACTGAAAGTCTTCTAACACTTGTGCTAATGAGTCAAGCCTGAACATGAACTCTAAGACAATGCCTTTGTTTTTTTACTGTCATTTTTGTTTTCCCCAATTACTTATTTTTGGCTAAATTCTAAATGGGTGAATTTGGTGAGGTAAATTTATTTGTTTGTTTGTTTATTAGATCTTAGATCCTCAAAGGAGAGCTGTTAAATGTTTCCAAAATAATAGGTTCTGAAGATAAAATAACAAAGTCCATTTATCAGCTTTGTCAATTTATCATTTTCCTAAAGATGACAAAAGAGCACTAATTAAAAAAAAAAAGCAACAGTCAATACCTTATGAACTCTATCTCCACAGGTAACTATGATGACTTTATATTGGATAAGATATACATATCAACGCTGTTATCTCCTTATAGTATGTTCATTCTTAGAGTTTGACATAGGGTATTTTTAAATGCAAAATTGTTTGATAATGAAATTACTTAATGCTAATTCAGCGCCACTTGTGGGTTGAAAATAGTTACAATATTACAATAAATGTGTGAGTTGATTATGTATACACACGTATGGATATATATACAAATGGAGATAGATAAATAGATAAGTTGATAAATAGATGATACATACATAGATAGATAGATAGAGTATTCTTTAAAGGTTTTAAATAGTGAATATGGTCCCACTTGGTTTATCCAATCAAGTAGTGACCACGGTGATTATATATGAAAAATTAGGAGGTTGAGTTTCTAAAATCCAGCCATGTTTACTTTTAGACTCAGTTACTTACTATAAGCATGACCTTGAGTGAATTTTAATCTCACTTATCTTAGTTTCTTCACCTGCTAAATAGACCTAATAACCTCTCCTACATAGGCATGTTGAAATTGTCACCAGAGATAATGAATGCCAAGTGCTTATACTGTGCATCCTTTGTGTTCCACATCCATTAGTCTCTTCCTCATTCCTTTTTTGTGATTTTACGTTTAAAATATCACCACCACTGCAATCAGTACCACCACCTTTGCTCTCACAAGACATTGCTAAAGAGGACCTTTAATTCAACTGACAATCAGATTTTACTTTTATCCCTGCAAGTTAAAATTTTGTTAAACTTTCACATTAAAAAAACCATAGCAAGGTATAAATAATACTTCTTGCTCTGACTAAAAATAATTCTGACACTTTATATTCTTTTTGAAAATTTCAGTCCAATGTGGTGTGAAATTCTGGGCTGAAAATCTGCATTTCTGGTGAAAATACTTATTTAACTTAGTGGCACAGATAATACAGAAGATGGGAAGAAATTCTGTTTTATGATTTTATGACAAAAGTTCCTTTGGAGAAGAAGGAGATCAGGCATTCTCCAGTGTACAGATGACTCTAAAATTTCCCAGGTAGTGAAATACCAACTCTTTCCCAGGCGATAGCTGAATTAGCATGTTATAAAAGCATATGTATTCCTATCATTTTAACTCAGGAGGAATAGTTCTGCCCTTTCACATAAATGACTCTTTTATCAAAGAGAATATTCTCAACTGAATACATCATAAACTTGACCACAAATAAACTCTTGTGGTTTTGTAATCTAACCCTTATTTAGTAATTTGTGAGGCTAAACAAAATGGCTTATATCCTTGAGGATAAACATAATAAAACTGCTCCTTTCTAAATAAGTATAACATCACAAGGTAAATATGTACATTCACAGGATGGTAAAGTCACTTTCTTATTTCTGGCTTGTCCATTTAACCTTTTAAAGCAGACTGAACTAAAAGTATGGTCAGTCTTACAGCAATGCTCACTGAGTTTTATGGATACTTCAGAATCATTATTTAAGTCTTGCTTTAAGCTGTATAAAGTTGCTATTTTTGTAGGTCAAAGATGGTCAAATCTTGATCCTTCTACATCTTTTAAAATGGTATTTCCAAAATCAAAATTGAGCATAATGGTGATGAAATTGTAAAATCCAAATAGTTTAGACATATCAAACTTGAGATACAACCAATATATTTTTTTAATGGTGTTTCAATTGTCAATGAACATTTAGGCAAAAACAGATCTTTAATGTGAAACTGGTAGTAGAATATCAGTGCTTTAGGGAAAACTGGTCCTTCTATACAAATGGAATTTGAGCAACTGTTGTAAACAAATTAAGGGTAATTTAAAATATATAAATATCATTCAGTGCCAAAACTATGTCAATCAAATAAATCCTAGTTGATGCTATATTCTTTAAGATATTTTCTAAATAAATGTATTGTGTATCTTATAAATAATTTATTTCATTATAAAAACAGTTTGTGGAATAGTCTTAGATTAAATTTTTAACCAAGTTTTTTTTTTCAACTTGAAAAAAAATTTTTTTGCAAACACCTGTTCCCCATCTCTACATTAAGAACAATTGGAACAATCTCAGTAACATTATTGGGCATACTGTGAATTTCTTATATAAGGATGTGCCACTTTTATTCAAATGAAAATGCTACATTAAGGTAAGAAAATGCCTTGATATACTGACCAAAAATGTGAGAAAGACAGAAAATCTTTCTAAGATTTCTGGGCAGAGATTGAAGAGAATGGTGCTTACTGCAGTTCTCAGATTGGTAGAGATAGAGAGGGGCAAGTCCCTGTATGGAGGAGAGAAAACTACAGAAGTATTCAGATCATGGGGTTATTGGTTAGATCTGTGTTTAATTCTTGGCCCTGCCATTTACTAGCCACTTGATGATTGGCACATTATTTAACCTATATGTATCATCAATTATATCATCTGATAAATAGGGCTGATAATAATACATAATTACTTATCTCAGGGTGGTTATGGGGATCAAAATAGATAATGCATGTGAGTTGCCTTGGACAGTGTCTAGCACCTAGGAAATACTAAAAAATACTAGTCTTCATTAGTATTATTTAGGAGAGGGCTTTTAGGGCAAGTGTGACTGATCTGGAGACAAGCAGAAGTGTGCATGGGTAAAATAAACTCTAGGTCCTGATTCCAGGCCTCCTTGTAATTCACCCACATCTTAGGAGGTGCTTTTATTTTCCTGAGTGGGAGTAAGCCCTGAATAGTCTTTTTCCTCCCACTCTCTCCACCTGTTTTGCCAATATCTCACCAACCTGCTGATGTCTCCTTTAGTTGTCTCTTGCTATTTAGCAAAGTACCACAAACTTGGCAGCTTAAAAAACACACACTTATTATCTCAGAGTTTCCATAGGTCAGGATCCTGGGCACAGCCTAGCTGGGTCCTCAGGGTATTCATAAGGCTGCTATTGAGATATCTTTTTGCCGTGTCCATTGGGGCTGCAATGTCACCTGAGGCTACACTGGCAGAATTCAGTTCCTTGTGGTTGTAGACTAAGTTCCTAGGTAACTCATAACATTGCTGTTTGCTTCTTCAAGAGCAGTAGGAGAATATCTTTACTGCTTCCAGTCTTTTTTTTTCAGGGGAAGGGCTGATCACCTTATAAAGGGTAGATTTGATTAGGTCAAGCCCACCCAGGATGATAAGCCTTTGATTAACTCAAAGTCAGTGGATCTGTGGCCTTAAATACATCTGCAAAATCCTTTCACCTTTGCCATCTAACAAAACCTAACCACAGTAGTGGTATCCCATCACATTCATAGGTCCTGCCTACATTTGAGAGTGGATTATACTGGGCGTTCATACCAGGGGGCTGGAATCTTGGGAACCATATTCGAGTTTTGCCTATCCTACCTCTAATCTATTTTAAATAAATAAAAGGCCTTTCATTTTGTGATTGTGGATGAGATTTTAATGCTAAGGCTCAAGGAAGGTAGCAATATAATATGATCAAGATGCAATTGAAGTATAGTCGGTCAATATATTCTGATCAGAATCTCCTGTTTGATGTTACAAACTGCATGAAGAGGGAAAGGATTCTGGAAGTATCTGAAGGATATTGTCAGTCTGAAAGGAGAGAAAGAAAAACTTTGCCTCTCATCCAAAGACAAATTTCCAGTACTTACTACAAATGTGTTTTGAGTCTATCCAGTTTACCTTCCAATGACTTGGGGCAGAGAAAGCGACCATGGTGGGGTCCTGATTAGGCAGCTAGTGAACAGTCAGATTTACATCACAAAATTATAAATATTTTCTTGTTTTTCATGATATAGTAATTCTTATAGTATAATTAGTTGAGATTAAATGAAGCATCACTACATTTATTTATGGATTCTTTTATTTGTTGAAGTGCCTTAATCAGTTTTAGTCTTTCACAAGCATGAAAGTAGCTACACAGTTTTATAATGTTCTTGGTGAAAACCGTGTAAGTCAACACCTTTCCTCAAACAAGTACACTTAAGTAACCTTTAAGAAATGACAGTCAATTAAAATATACACATTACTATATATAAAATAGATAACCAACCAAGGACCTACTGTATAACACTGGGAACTATACTCAATATCTTGTAAAAACCTATTATGAAAGACAATGTAAAAAAATAACATATATATATATATATACATATATATATATATGTATAACTGAATCACTTTACTGTATACCTGAAACTAAAACAACATTGTAAATCAACTATTTCAATAAAAATTAAAAAATAAAAGAATAAATGAAAAAATCTTCCCCTTAAAAAAAAGACAATCAATATGTAAACTTTGGACCATGAATAAGACTTTTTTATACTGTTTTAAAATCTTCAGATGATATGATACACCATACTGTTAGGTCTGTGGTATAGCTGTGGATTAAGGGAGACTTGAGAAAGAACCAGAATGGGGATGAAGTAAATTATCACTAAGTAGATTCAATAAAAAGTCATACCAGAGGGCTTCCCTGGTGGCGCAGTGGTTGAGAGTCCGCCTGTCGATGCAGGGGAGGCGGGTTCGTGCCCCGGTCCGGGAAATCCCACATGCCGTGGAGCGGCTGGGCCCGTGAGCCATGGCCGCTGAGCCTGTGCGTCCGGAGCCTGTGCTCCACAACGGGAGAGGCCACAACAGTGAGAGGCCAGTGTAACGCAAAAAAAAAAAAAAAAAAAAGTCATACCAGAAATTGAACTAAATCATACCTAAACTTCTACCTTAGAAATTGATTTCATACTCTATTAAAAATTTTCCATTTTTTTTCATGCATTAAGTGGACTGATATACAAGTGAAAATAAGCAAGGACTTTGCAGTCAGATCTACAGTGGAATTCTAGTTCTGCCACTAGCTCTCTGGATAGTATTAGGCAAGTTACTGACCCGTTCCAAGCTTCCAGTTCTTCACCTTTAAAACAAGAATAATTGCATCCAGTTTGCAGGATTGAGTTAATGGTAGGAAAAAGAACACAAAAAAGTACACAACAGAGTGCCCAGCAATAGAAGAGCTATGGTTAAGTATTACAGTTACAAGTCTTTATACTGCCGTTGACAGGCGAGGTTGTTTTACTTAAAAGTATGCTAGAAATGGCATTCCTGGAAACCTTTCATGAAATTCTAGGGAATGCAATAGATTCAAAATCATTGGGTAAATCATAGGAGAAGAAAGTGCATGTTAATTATGCAGTTTTAAAACCATTTATAATATTATTATTCTATGACACTATTTAAGTAAACTTTCTAGGAAAACAGAGTGTATCTACTTAATTAAATAGTTTATTCATACTTCCTAACATCTTAAAAAAAAAGAAACTAAATCAAGGTAATGGAAAAGATAAAGAAACAGAGAATATACAAACTAGTATTTTTGCTGCTAGTGAAATTCATGTCTGGTTCTGACTTTCCTGGTGGCCAGGGCAAAAAAGAAGAAAATGATACTTTTTAAGAAGTGAAAACTTTTGCTGATCTTTAATTCTGAAAATATTTTCTCATACTATTCTTTAAATATGTTACAGCACTGCCAAAAGAATTTTTATTTTTGTAGTTTCTATTAAAGGTCCTTAGTATTAAATTAAAATATAATATTAAATATGACTCAAGGAAGATTTGCTTAGCTAATGAGATCTAATAAAAGTCCCTGTGGAATCAACCTTATTCCCTCATGTTCTATCTATATATCTTAAAATTTAATAGCAAATAGCCTATTCAAAGCAGTCAAAGCAAGTTGGAATTTTAGCCAGTATATGGGAAAACACCTGCATAATACAAATCAGCATTGTACAATTACTATTCCCAGTTGTTGACTGCTGAGAGCAGAGGTTTCAGTGTACAAAAGATTGTTCTGGAATCTCAAGAGTTCAGAAAACTCAATTCAAACCCAGCCAGGCCAAGGTAAGTATAGGCAAGTCAATTTACTTACTAGGAAAATTATTCACCAAACCTTAAGTGAAGGAATTGGACTAGACAAGTGCCAGCTTGTTCTAAAACTATGCCCACAACAAGGCCTGACACAGAGTATGCACTCCATAAATTAAAGCTAAGAATGAATCCTATTCCTCTATTACATTAATGATCTGATTTAACCAGTCTGGTGGCTAACAGGGTTAATTGATGTAAGTACTTGATATTTCTCAATTAAAAGAGGGCAGATGTTAGCAACAAAAACTACAGGTATATCTCAAGGTTTCTCAAACTAGGTACAATAATATTTTGGACTGGATACTTCTTTGTTGTGGGAGGTTGTCCTGTTCACTGTAGGATATTTAGCAGCATCCCTGGCTTCTGTGCACTAGGTATAAGTAGCCCTGTTCCTCAAGTCATGTGAACTAAACTGTCTGGAGACATTCAGACCTTATTTGAGAAAAATTGGCATATATGAACAGGTGTGTGCATGTGTGTGTGTGTGTGTGTGCAGATAGATAGTGTTGTCTGTCAGATATTCTTTACTTTTAATGTACCTTGAATATATGAGATCAATCATTTTCAATTATTAATTTTATGTACTCCAATGACATAATAAATAATTAACACAATTAGCCCAATGGTCTCTTCTTATTTTGAATATAACATGACTGGAGTCTAAAAGAATCAAGTGTTTTCCAAAATTAAAGCTAATGTACTTCATTCCATTGCTTATGGTTCTTGATGAAATCATGCAAACACAAGCAGTCTGATGTTATTTTTTTGTTTACAGTATTACTGTGTTGTTTTGGTTAACAGAATGAAAAACAGCACTGTAATACTACAAGTAAAAATGTTTTATTCTTAGTTTGTTTCATCAATAAAAGCTGACATTTTTGCAAGAAAGATGTTATACTATTGAAATTAACTCTTAGTCAATTGTAAATAATTGTATTATATCGGTATGTTATCATGAAGATTAGAAATCATTTCCTACAGAATCATGTTTTTGCTTCCTCAGCACTGTTTCAATTGAAAGGAATTTGAATGAAGTGCATCTCATTACTAACATAAAGTAGATGGAGCTTGAATAATTTTTATATTTATTTTCCATGGATGGCTATTACATTTCTTATCCTATCTATCCAAATTTTATAAAATAAATTGTTTTAATCCATTCTTTGGAGAGGAGCAATGAATTTATTTTTGCAAAAGCTCTGCATCTGAATATATTGTAATATGCATAAAGCTTTGTTAACACAGTTATTTACATAAAAAGTGTAGCTGCCTTACCTTTTATTTAATTTACATATTTTATTTACTTTCTGACAGGTTCTTCTTGCATTTTTATTTACATACCAAAAATGACTTTTCAGATAAGTCAACTAAAACTTTAATGTACTGTATAATTTAAAACTCCATAAAATGTTTTATGTATTGTATAGTTTCATAGGAATTTTTAACTTGATAGTTTAGAATTTTGGAAATATTTCATCAATTCCTCTACAACACCACCATATTTCTTAAATAGGATGGGAAATAGAGTATTGTCTTTTGTCTGAGATCATGTTTAGAAAGAATTATAAAACTTATGCTAAGTCTGTGTGCTTCAAAAAGGAAAGAAATCACCAGATAGTTTAAAGGAGTGTACTTTTTTCTTAAAATATTATTATGAACCTCATAGAATATGGGCATCTCACATCCTTAAAGAATTTGGTTCTTTTATTCTAAGCTATACAAAAGGTCATTATTTTTACATTTAAATGTTGGAAACAATACATTTCCCTTATGTGTTTCATCAGCTGAAACAGTGAAGTAATAATGCCAGTGTGTCAAATCAAAGTCCAGTTTTAGAAATATAAACTTAACCCTCACCCTATCCCTTCTTTGTATTTATCTTTTGTAAGTGTGGTTTGTGTTTGCATAACCCACCATTCATGTTCTTGTGAGCTCATGATATAAATAATTTGAAAAATTTCATTCAGTTCCCCAAATTATTCTAGTCATTATGGATGATTCATGAGAGGATTAATCTCTTGGATGTAACATAAAACTAGAGAGGAAAGACACTACCTATCATATCATTTGCAGTTAAGAACATGCTGCATATCTTTAAGCTTTACTTAAAGTGCTTATAGTAATTGGGTGTGCATGCCTTCACTCGGTTAAAACCCAAACAGCAATATGGGAGAGTGTGGTTTGTTTTTTAAATGTGCAAGGAAGGAAAATTAGTGAAATCTGTTTAAGTCACAAAACTGCCTCATTCAGGACCCAATTCAGCAGCATGGAAAAAGTAACTCAAGTTAACTGTACTCTTAGCATATGTCTAAGCTCAGAAATTTCAATTCACTTCAGGTTCCTTTCTTTTCCCAAGGATCTGCTTGCAAAGAAAAGAGATCCAAAGATGGTAAACAGGTTCAATAGTTCTGTAACTCTAGGCTCTCTCAAGGTTTTCAGAATAAAAATATGTCCAGTTAAAGAACAAGTTCCTCATATTTTGGAACAGGGATACCCATACAAATTGTTTTCTATTTTATTATGGGCCCTTCCTCTTTTCCTGCTCCCTACCCGCTACTGCTACCACCAGCACACACAAATACACACATGCCTATGGAGTTAAACGTATAATGTATTTTGATTTTATCCACACAAGGAAAATTTGGGGGAAGGAGTGAAACTAAGCTAACGAAGAATAGATTTAGGTATTATACAGAGATTGTGGTTTAGTGACCTAAATTGCACCATAATCTTTTAAAGGATTACAGTATTTAGGGAGGAAAAAATGATCTCTCTTTCTATAATGGCATCTCTGTATAAGAGGATATTATAGGATATGAGCTGTGTGGTAGCAGCAGATATTTTCTCTATATCTTTCAGCAATTCAAAGTAGTTCTCAGATACATCTGAGAAGTAGCACTGAAGAATTAGTCTTCATTTATAATCAAACATTCTTGAATAACATTTTCTTCCAATTTTTGTTTTAAAGGTCTAACATTTGATCGTATGTTTTCTTTAGTTAACTTTCTATATTATATGGCAATCTCTGCAGTTATTTTTTTCAAAGATAAAAAAGAAAAAAAGCATGCTCAAAATGTAGAAGTTATTTTTGCAGTAACGTATGTCATGATTTTTAAACATTCAGGCCTTTAAACTTTTTTTATAGTGTATGTTCTTGCCAATCCCAGCACAGTTCTACAAAGTAAAATATTTGGCAGTGAATTCATATTAACAGATGGAACAAGAAATTAACACGTTTTTGCTTCGCTAATTCACAGTTCTTTTAATACGCTAATTCTAAATCACCTGTTCTGACTTTGACAGGCTACAGACACCTGTTTGGGGTAATATTCCACAGCTAATTATTACATGAGAAACTCAGTTTCCAACAAAAGGGTTTCTGTGTGAAATTGTCATAGTTAAAAAATTAGTAATACCCAATATATACAAATATATTTCTGATGTCTTAATTTAAAGACAGTTAATCTAGTACTTATCTTTAACTAAAGGATGGTGTATGAAAACTAGAGACTGTCCTCTTAGTGTTTGAATTCTGTCTATCACACTTTACACCATGGTTGCACTGATCAAGTCAGGATGTTCTTCCTAGTAGCAGTGATTTACTGTAATACTGTATTTTAAATGGCAGGAAAAGAGTATAGAATTTTCAAGTGGCTGGAAAAATTCCTAACTGTATGTTAAAAATGACTCAGGAGAGTTAAAAAAAAATACTGACAAATGAAAGAGAAAAAAAAGAAAAACTTAGCCTGGGTAGTATAGTATATGGAAGACAGACAATAAATAAATAGGAAGTTCACTGAATTACAGTTTGAAGTATGACTGACTCACATGAAGCACCCAGAGGACCATTGACTGTTTGTCAAAGAAAAGCAAGGTAACGATGCCAGGAATTTTACGGGTATAAAGTCAAGTGCCTCCCACCTCTTGTATCTCAACCTCTTAATGGACAAACTACTTCTATTTTCCACTAAACCTTGATTTTCTTTATTTCTCATACTGTTCTTCATTGTTCCAACAGGGTCCTTTCCCTTCTCTCACCTCAGATGATATCCTTTCACAGTAACTCTTTTCATTTCAATTTCCTACAAAACCCTGCTACAGGGGAAATGTGGAGGCAAAGAATGTGTATGTGTGGGAGGGTAGGTTGGTGGAACAAGAAGCAAAAATCAGAAACGTAAGGTTTTTTTGATGTTTGTAACATAACGACAGATGCTGAGGTAGAGTCTATCTTTAGGTTTGCCAAAGGTTCCATTTTGTGTGTCTGTTTTTTGATTCTCTCTAATTGCTGTTCAGCTTTGTATATGGCTTTGCTAATGTGTCTTCCTTAGCCACATTAGGGAAATGGAGAACTCGTTTCTTTAATTAACTTTTATATCCTAGCACTGTGAGAGCAGAGTTCACCAAACAGGCGCTCTTGGAACTTTTAAGATTCATGTTGTTATACTCTGATTTTGAAAAGGTATTGTACAAAGCATATTTTTTAAATGCAATTTTATTTTGCAAGACTCCAGGTGGATGAGGAGAAAGCTTGCTTTTTACATTTAGCCTCCTTATAATTTTGTTGTTTTTCTCCCAATTGCTACTCTAGGAAGCACATGGTCTTTCTCTAAAACCATGCTTTATGACATTGCTATTTGCAGAAATTTAACTGGCAGCCCACCCCAGGAAGATAAAATCCTGTTTCATCCAAGTTTGGTTCCCCTCCTACACCCACACCTGAAACCATATTTCTGCCAGAGCCTACATTCTGCTAAGGAGGAAACCAATCTTTTATAATACTTTAACATACGTGAATTTTATTTTATTTTTAATTAAAAAATTACATTTCTCATCCAAAAAATGCTAGATGACATTTTAAGCTAGAAAAGAGTTTCCAAATAACTCACCTTTACAATTAACTCTTATCAGAACTAGACAGTTATTTCACTGCACAGAGCATAAGCAAATGGCTGTGATGTACCTTTGAAGTGGAAAGGCCTCCATCACTACTCAAGTTCTTGGCAAAGTTCAGAAGCACATTATCCTACAGGGAGTTGGTCAGGTCTCAAAGTTTGGAAGACAGTTACTGGTACAGAATTGGAATAAAATCAATTTTTTTTTCAGCTAATAAGATGCCTCAAGAATAAACCAAACTTCCTGGTCTTTAAGAGAGGGGAAAAAAGACTCTCAGAAGCTTCTCTATAAATCTCTTAAGTTTCCCTGAAAATAGTTACAGAAATACATTGCTACCTCTAAAACAACTTGAGTGAATTAGATCTAGATTTTAATGCAGAATATTCAACATTTAACATTTAAAGGATAATGACCTTGAAAAGTGTGTTTGGGATTTAGATTCAATGTGAAATTCTTAAGAAAATTGCTCAAGGTGATGAATGACATTGCAATGCAGTTCCATTCATCTGTCCTTAGTTAAAACACTTTGACAAGTCAATTAATAAGAAAAACTGATATCTCTGATGTGTCCTACTTTAACATTCACGTGCAGTGTGTTAAATAACTATGTCATATTGCCATGGACTAATACATATGTATATAATTTTATTTGTATTCATGTATATATGTGTATACACACACATACACACATGTACATACACATACATTTTAGGGATCTTATTTAATCCTTCAGAGAGGATTGAAGATTAGAACAGATTAAAGAGTTATTGCAGCAACAATTATATTTCACTTAATCACTTTTCTAAGCAAGTAAATGTTCAACATATCAGACACTTAAAGGGAAAACTTTAAGTAAGTAACAGATGCCATTAATTTGTAGTCACCATTTATGTCCTTATGCATATTTTAAATAGTTGCTTTTATATATATATATATATATATATATATATACACACACACACACACACACACACACACACACATATCTCAAGGTGTTATATTTACTATCTTATTTATAGAATATATTTTAGAAAGAAGTAACCTACATTTAAAATTTAATTATATTAATGTAAGTCATCCTAAGTCATTCTATTATGTCATCTATCTTAGAATCATGATATTATTATTATAACAATAGCTTACCATTTACTGAGCACCTAATGAGCACCAAATACTCTCCATAAATTATTGCTAATCCTAGGCTTATTGTTCCATTTCACAGAATAGGTAGCTGGAATCTAAAGAGGTTAATAACTTCTCCTCTAGTCTCAGAGCAGTGGCCAAAATAAAATGCCAACCTGGAACTCTGTAATTGCAAACCCATTTTTTTTCTCACCACTTGATACTGGTGATCAACATTTGAGTAGCTAGATATGTAGAGTTCAGGTTTAGCAGCAGCTATCATCAAAAACCAGAAAGGTACACAGACTGTGATAGAGTCAAATGAACTGTCTAAATAAGAACTTAAAACTAATCTGCATAAAATACCCAAATGAGCAAATCACTTTGCCTTAGTAATCTGCAGGGATGTTTATTTATTCCTGGAATATTGAACTCTACCAGATCATGATGTCAGCTATCTTATATTTTAAAAATTCAGTTTTCATGCTGTTTACAAACTATGCACTGACATTGCCTCTGCCTTCAAGGAGTATACAATTTAGTAAATTACAAAGTTCATAACTTGATTTTTTTAGCTTTACAATGCTGCTTTATATCTCTTTAAAATACTATATTTTTATCAGCAAATTTTCTTTAGATGTGTTGTCACTTTAAAGGGTTTTCTTTTAATTTTTATTCTAAAATATATTTGCCAAATATATTATACTGGCCTGTTTAATTATGACCCATGACTAGATCATAATATTCCTGTGTCAAAGACCACATAAGTCTTATTTTCTAGCCTTTATCACAGTCATAGGTATTATAGTGAAAGTTTAATAACTCAGTGTTAAATGATTGAATGGATGGATGGATGGAAAATGTATTCATGTAAATTCTGGCAGATAATTGTATGGCAGTGAAAGTGAGGAGAAAAAGAATATACACATAGAAACACACATAGTTGTAATCCAGATGAGAAAAACTGAAGACCTGAATGACTTCATTTAGCAAACCTTTACTGAATATCAGGCACTGAGTTAAACATGAAGATATGATGTTGATGGAAATTAATAGTAGCTAGCCACATGGAGTTTGCTTTCCAATGGGAAAGGTACCAAAATACATTAATAAATGAACATAGTCAATAAGATAATTGCTTAATTTGATTATTGCTATAAAGGTAAAATATGCATGATGACACAAACTCACTCAGGAGATCTCTTTAGAAAGCAAAGGCAGGGAAAACTCAGAGGAAGACTTTTGAGTTGGGATTAGGCAATGTGAAAGAGGAGGAAAAGAGCAGTCTCCTGAGAGTAGGTGGAAAATTCCTGATTGTTAGCAATGAGGACCAAGAAAAGGGAGTCATGTGTCCTTTAACAGAGTCAGTAGCTGCCCATCATGGCACACTCTTTGTCTTCCTTACTTAAATATACATGTGGCTCTGAAACACAGCTACACATAAGAATTTCTGGGGTAATTTTTTAAAATCTAGATGCCAGGACACTTACTGTATTGTCAAGTGGTAGGACACACTTTCTGTATATTATAAAAGCTTCCCAGGTGCTTCTGTACAGGATAGAAAACAACAGCAGCAACACTACGCTCTTCTTGTGGTTTCTACTAACTAAAAACCACAGTTACAGAATAATACTAACAAACATTATAGAATTAAACACCAAAAAGGACCACTGAAATGTATTCTGTTCAATACGTGTAACCCAGAAAATGACCAGAATCATGTTATACATACCTGCATCACCTTAATCCCCTAAGAAATAAATATATATTAAACATTTATTTGTATGTATCAAGTAATTTTCAACTCAAATTGATCCAAATAGGGTATGATTTAATGAAAATTCTAACCATTAACCTTTCTTCCTAGTTTAGTCAATCAATTAACCAATAAATCCATTAAACAGTCATCTAATAAATGTGGTCCTCAAACAGGCAGCATTGGCATGTTCCAGAACTTGTTACAAACACAGAATTCCAGGCCACCCCAGACCTAATCAATCAGAGTCTATATTCTGACAAGTTTCTCAGGTGATTTGAATGCATAATAAAATTTGTGAGCTTCTTGAACACTAGCTGTATGCCCAATCCCAAAATATGTGCTAGAGTACACAGAGGCATTACAAGTTTACCAGGATTTAACTTTTTCCAGCAGAATCTAACTAGTTGAAACTGGGAAGAAAATACCAGTTTTTGGCAACGTTGATTTGAATATGCATTTGAGTCAAATTCCTAAGTAACTTACTGACCCTGATCCATGACATGAGATTCTCTGATCAGTTCTGTTTCTAAATATGTAAACTCGCTGTATGTATAATACAATCAATCCATCAACCTTCAATATACAATCCAAATTCCACTATTATTTTCAGTCTAGATTATAGTAAATCACTTCCCGATTGTGTCCCTGCTTCCTATATTCCTATTATAGTTTAGTTTCCAATAAGTTGTTAAACTCAGTGACTTTTTAAAGACCTTGGGCTTATTTTCTCCTCCCAAATTGATCTTACATAATTACAGCATATATACTTCCAATGTCTGCTCATATGATATCACCTCCTTCTCATCTCTCTCTCTTTCTCTCAATCTCTCTCTGTCTCTGTCTTTATCTCTCTCTCTCTCCCCCACCCCTGACTCCATCTTACATTTTTCTTTATTGTCCTTATAACTCTCTGTAAGCACATTATATCATATTATTATATCATATTATCAACTAGTGTCTTCACACCAAAGTACAAGATCCAGAAGGCAGGGACTTGGTCTTTCTCTTCCACCAGTGCCTGGAAGAGTACCATATAAATAACAGAGGCTGAAGAAATTCTTGAGTGAATGTTGAATGAAATTAACATTCTAGGATGTCCACAGTGTGTGAGGCTATATAATTATCAGAAATACTTATTGAGCACCTAATATTTTTCACTGTGGTAGACTCTAGAGAATGGCATGCAAAAATATATGCCTTCTGAAGACATAATGCAATTGAGTAATAAATAAATGAATGAAAATAGGGAGGCCTGTAGTACACAAAATAAGAGTTTCATGAGTTAAAAGGTGAGTTCAGTGGCAGAATGTGGGAGAAAGAAGACCATTTTGATAAGCAGGTAATATGGTGATGGCATTTTCAGAAGCATAAATGGCAAGCTTTAGAGTTGAGATATATATGGAACATTATTCATGAAACTGTGAAAGTACCTGTGGAACCCACAGTTCCTTACAAAGATAACCAGTGACCAGCTTATGGTGGCTTTATCTCTGAAAGTCAGGAATTTGTACTTTATTCTATAGACAGTTTTTTTGAGAAAATAGTCATGTGTTCAGAATGATGGTTTGGGAATATTCATGCAAAGGCAGTGTGCAGGATGAACTGGATTGGGAAGAGGCTGCACAGAGATACAGTTGGCTAAGTGATTCCAAATTGTACATGGAAAGTAGCCTAGGTTAAGAGGTGACATTGGTAATACAATGTATTAAATGTGCTAATAATACATAAATGTTAGAAGAGCACATAACAAGGAAAAATACTATATGAGCAATTGCTATCATCTTGTTCATCACTATTATAGCACATAAAAACAACACAGAACTTTCCCACAATAGGAGCTATGAGGGTACTAATATAAGCTGTGTAGAAAAAAAATTCTTCCAGAGATAAGGATATTATCAGTTTCTAGTGATTTAAGACTCAAATCATTGGGCTACATTTTAGTGCAACAGTTCTTACCATTACAAATCTTAGAAAAGGAATTTATTCTCATCTTCTCAGAAAAAACCATAGCCTTGCTTCTTTCAAATAGTCAACACAAGAGACAAGAGTTTTTCCTAGATTCCAAAGTGCCTTTTATTTGTTTGCCAGATGGGAAACCCCTCATCCACACAAATCTTTTGTATTTCATTGTTTCCACTTTGTAAACAACAGTTTTCTTAACCAAAAATGAGAATAATAAAATTGACCTGAAAGATTGTGATGAGGGTGTAAATGACAAAGTATAAGTTAAGACTCAGTCTTCATGCCGGAGTGGGACCTTAATTTAAATATCTGTTGTCCTTTCTTTCCCACCCGAATCAAGTAGAGTGCCTTGACAATGTTAATGCTCAATATTGCTTATCAAATCAGTGAGTGTTGCTGAATTTGCACTTACGAAGCACCGCACTTTTAAATCATTGACCAATAATACACTTTCAAATGTTCATGTTCAGAAAACCTGCATAGAAATATCTTTTAGTGTTGAACCTCAGTTGTAAACTTGACTTTTCTCTGTATCTTCTAATCCACAACTTTTTCTTTATATGTGCATGGTTACCTATTCTCCCCACAGTATGTATCCTAATACTATATCTCATCTCCTAACCCAATATTTGTTTATTTGCCATGATATATTTTTGATACTTTTAGATTGATTTCTTTTATTTCCATTTTTGTCCCTTTCACTCCCTTCTTGTGTTTCCCAGTGTATTTTTTTTAATCAGGTCCCACTTTATTTTAAAATTATATTTTAAAAATATATTTATAAAAATATAAATTCCTGTCCCCCTATTCTATGTGTCCTAAACCATTACTCTCTTCTATGTATACTTCTTCCCTCCCTCTTTTATGAAACTTTTTCCCAGTCTGGAAACTTATTTCCATCTCTTTGCACATTTTGTCTGTTGCCCAAGGTATTGTATTCCTAATTGGATTAGAAAACTCATCCTTATAGGACCTTTTATGTGTTCTGTGCACTCACGGTTTTCTGTAAACAAAAATAATAAATAACAGGTGGGTAGCTAAGTATATAACTCACTGGGAATCAAGTATTTCAAAGAGGAGGAAAAGGCTATGTCAGAAATACTTTACGTTGGTTATACTGAGTTCAGTAGAAAAGTAAATGAACACAGCTGTCACTTTTAATAGACTAAATACTGCTATTGATTAGCCAATAAAAAGTAAACATTTTAAACGTATCTCAATTTTTTTCAGAAATGTATTGTAATAAATGTTATTATAAATGTGTGTTTTTATAGCACCAAACATGAAATCTCTCTTCTGTCTCATCTTTACCCCCTTCTTGGTAGATAGAGAGACAGATGGACCCAGTGAAGGATAATTAAAACTGTGTGGGCAATAACCAAAACTTAGATGTTTCTAATATAAAATACAAAACCTGGTTAGGATTCTTTAACTTTAGCAATTCCCTCTTCCCATATCCTACCTCCTACCAGAAAAAAGGAGGGGCCAGGATGCTGGTGGACTGGAGCTGGCTGCAGAGCTGACCATGTACAGCTCTTCCCAACTCTGCACTCTGAGATATCACTTTGTTAGCTTGAAATGGGCAGTGGGAGTATTCCCATTAGGAAAATCAGTGAATGCTACAAATAAAGACTTTTCCCCAGAGCCTTTGAGATACAGTTATTTTTTGACCCTGCCACTCCGCTTGTGGGATCTTAGTTCCCCGACCAGAGATTGAACCCATGCCCTCAGCAGTGAAAGCATGGAGTCCTAACCACTGGAACACCAGGGAATCCCCTATGATAAACATATACTAGCACAGCACTAGGGAAGGGCCTGAAAATCTGTGGCAAAGATATGCTGGAAGTCACTTGACTTCCAGCATAGAAGGTAATCCCTGAGAGGGAGCAATAGGAAGTAAGGCAGACCCTAGAATCTGACTGGGCTGAGCAGAAGCAGGGGATTCGGAGATGAATCAACAAGATGATATTCTGGGAGAAAATATCAGAGCAAAGAGTTAAAGGGGAGACTAGGCAAGGAAAACTGGGGACTATCTCTGAGCAAAAAAAAAAAAGGGAGTTGTGCATACTTTGTATTGGACAGTTGCAGTCTTTTGGGGGGAATGGGGAGCTGGGCACTAAAGTGAATGGAATGAGACTTTAAACAGAAAGGGATTTCTGGAGTCATAATACAACAGAGGAAGGAAACTCCTGACAAGTAACAGATTTACCTGGTGAGAGGAGCTTGCTGTATGTGGGTGCAGCACCAGCTCCCATACAAGAACTTTGCACGGGGCTCAGTAGCCTCCCCTCCCTGTAGGAGGAAGTCACAGCCAGAAACTTGGATGACAATGGATAGCCTGGGTTGCTGGATGCCCCGCTTGGCTCTGGGGGGCCCATTACCATTTTCCTGGAGAAGGACAGAATCTCAGAAGGAAGATCTTGTGTACTTAGATAAGAGGGAAAAAAAGCCTCGAAGCATCCAAACCAGGATGCTCAGGTTTATACAAAATGTATAAACGCATGTTTAGTTTAAGAGCCTCAGTCCAACATTAATTCATGGGAAGTATAGGGCCTTTTAGGTTGCAAGTGACAAAAACTCAACTCAAACTTGTGTAAGCAAAGAAGGAATGGACTGGTTTGTCCCTCTCCTCTTTTGTTGTCTGTTGTTTTTTATTTCTAAACAGGTTTTCTCTTATAGAGGGTTCACACTGATATGCACCTCAGCACACAGACAATTAGCATAGGAGAGATTGCCTACTTCCCCTAACTTCTGGCATAAAAGTCCTGAGAAGACTTCTCAATGGCCTGGCTGTGTCATGATGTACCTTTCCCTGAACCACTAACTATAGGCAGAGAAATGAAATTTCTGCTGACCTGGGCTCGGTGCCCATATATGGAAAAGGGCTCGGATCCCATGGGCTGAGAGGGGGAAGGGTATTTTCCCCAAAGGAAGAGGTGTAGATTGGACATAGAGAGACATCCACTATAATTGTCTTCTTATTAGGGTTACAGTGAACTTACTGGTATCTTCTAAAAGTAGATAGAAGCTTAATCATAATCACTCTATTTAGGACATTGTTTCTTTTCTAGCTAAGATTTATGTGCTCATTTTCAATTTCCCCAAACTCGACACCTTCTAAAATTTCGTTCTCCTGCATGTGTGCACTGCACTTTATTTCTACCGTGTTATTGGTCTAATCCCAATAGGCTGCTCAACCCTCTGTGCCATGCCCCCCCTCCTTTTGGCTTCCACATCTGTACCAGGGTTGGGCTCTCTCTGATGGTTGGTCTCCTATGCAATTTTTTTTTTTTCTGTCAGACTGAGTGAGGCACTTAGGAGAGGCTATGTTGCTTCAGCCAAGAAAATTCATTGTTCAAGTGACAAGGGACTGTTTTATTAGCAGAGAGAAGCTAATAAATTAACTACCTAAGATATTATTTTTATTCATAAATTTACAAATTTGATCAATCAAAGATGAGGTTATGTGCTCTGTAACTCTCCATAGCCCACTCTTGTAACTTGTCAAATGAATAGTGCAGAATTGATGGGATAGTGATTATTTAATCTAAAAATGCAGTTATGAACTTCCTACTATATACAACACAATAATATAATAATATGATAGTAATATTATTACTATTATTGAATAATAGTAAATAATCACAAAAGTAAATATTTTCATTTAGTTAGAATTTTGAAGATCAGAAACGTTTTGCAACTTTCCCATTTTAAACTTAAAGTTACCTAATGGGAAAAATGGAAGGTCAGTATTACTATGGACAGAATAACCCAAGACCTAGACTAATTATTGCTGTCACTGAATTTTTTGTTTACTTTCTGTCTGTGCTTCCCAACGCTTGTATGTGGTACTGGAATAGAGGAGAAGGAGGAATTCATTTGTGAAATGTTTGTTCTGATAACTGGAAGAATGGCTAAGGAGAAGGTTTTATGTCATTATAAGTAAACAACATATTTCCATTTGCAATTATATGAATTTAATTCCTTATCTTTTAATGTTTATACCTGTAGTTATTAGTCAACTTAATCTCTCTTAGACTAATGGAAATCAGTTGACTTTGGAAATAATATTTGCTGCCATAAGGGTAAAGGATGGTACCCACCTGCTCTTCCCCTGACTATACCTCCTAGTTTGACTGGGACTCTCCTGGTTGATCCTTGTTTTTTCAGTATATTTTTAATTGTTCCTCCTTGCATGCTATAAAAGTATTTTAGTTCAAAAAATGTAGATAGGCTAAGTTTATGTTACACATGAGAATTATTTTTGCTTTGAAATGATAGGCTGTTCACCAAAAACATTGGAATTGGTTAATGAAGGGGTCATAAAAACAGCTTTCTTCAGAAATCTTTAACATTGATGAAGTTAGAGACAGCCAAGGAAGAGTCTATGAATGTAGGAATTGACTAGTATTTGATGATGGCTCTTGCTCAACATGCAAAACTGCAAACATCTTAGAAAGGAATGAAATGTCCATGAGTGTGAGAAAATCTATATTAAGATTGGAAATCAGTCTTAACTCAGAAATGAGTCACTGTTTTCATTCTGTTTTATTATAAATTTTCTAGTTTAAAAAAATTCAAGTTCGGCAGATGATGGATCATAGATCAATAAATTTCAAGTCTTAGGATTTCCTTAAAAGGTTTTATAATTTCCTTTGGAAAGACTGTATGAAGAGATATAAGCATGGAGGAGAGGCCAAGGCCATGTGCTATGTCATCACATGCACCTGGCGTTCAAATCTCAGCTCTACCGCTTATTAGTTTGGTCTGTGCTTCTTTGCTTTTAAATTGCATTATTAACACCATGTATGCAAAAACACACCCACACATAAAATTACAGGGAGAACACAGATTAACATTTGATCACTGCTTTCATTAGTTATAACATCTACTAACGCTAATATTTGTCTGTCTTGTATTTTGGTTTCCTAGCATATTTTTTTCTTTCTTGGAATTATAACACAACCTGCATGGACTGGAAAAATAGTCTGTGGCTTTCTTTCAGTGTTTACATACTTAATTCCGGAGGTGAATTACCTGCTAAAATGATTTATGTTTGTCCTTGATGGACTGCCACCAATGTAGAAAGTCTGAGCTACTCTTCATGGCAGAAATACTACTTTGTAACCTAATACTTACTTGTTTTGCTTTTTAATGAGGAAATGCAGGGAGAGTAAAACTGTTAGTTCAGGTTTAAACATTCACTTGTGCTTTCTTCTCTGTACTGTACAAGCTTAGCTGAGAAAAATCTATACATTTTGGTTTCAAAACGATAATCTTACATTCAGTATGCATGCTGGTCCATTGTGTAAAAATGAATTTTTAAGCAATTTAGCATTTCATCAAAGTAACAGGGCACTTGATTTTCATTCATCCATATGAAAACAATTAGAAAAAAATGCCACTTATCTTAAACAGTATTTGTCAGATTTTCTTCATCAAACTTGGTAAATACAGATCTCTTGACATTTTGATGAATTTTCATCACTCCGTGGTAAACCTAAGTGACTAGGCTGTGGCCCGTGAACAGCTTTTGTTTCTATGTGACATTAAAATGTATTTTTTTTAAAAACATGATTATAATGAATATTCAAAATTAGATTCATTCTCCAGCATGTGCACAATAGGTTAGAAGTCGTGGCTGAAGAACACTTACTAGTCAATCTCAAGGCTTTATTATTTCTTATGAATCTCATCTTTTCACATTGTTCAGAGATATGACTATCAAAGAGGAAAGCCAGCTAAACATATACCAGTTTCAGTTTACCTAGACAACTTTGAAAATTCATTTCACATGTAGTTAAGTGAAAAGTTGGTGTATCTCCCTAGCTGTATATTGTCTCGACTCAAAATTTCTTGGACCGTATGTTCAAGACAGCTTGAAACAGACATTATAAATGAAGAATAATCAGTTACCATAGTTCAGAGCATTTTCTTCAAATACTCTTCAATTTCTGGTTCCAGCAGAATTTTATTTACTCAAATATAAATCTTTTTTTTTAATACTCTAGAGCCTCATCCTCAACAAAACACCTCATTTTAGTACAATTGTTTTTATATCCTGTCACAGGGTGATGATGATAAATGGAAAATGATTAAGCATATTGTTTGTCAGATTTCTTCTTTCACAATTCAATAAATATTCCCAGAGTCCTCCCATGTCACCTTACTTACATGATTATGAAGTAGAAGATATGTTTGAAATCCAAGGTTGAAATCTAGTTTTTTATTTTGGTTGTTCTTCTTTACCAAAAATATAAAATATGAGTTAAAACTTTGGATGCTGACAAGCCAAGTTAATCACTTAGAGACATTAAATCCTTTATTTGGAGACCTTGCACTGTGTATACTTACATAAGAAAAAATCACTTTGAGTTTCTAATTCAGTGGGAGGCATAGCTGTAATACAGTGCTTTCATTTTAGACACACTTTTAATATTTAAATCACTGGCTTCCAAATACAGTGCATTTATTCAATAAAATTTATTACATCTACTACTACTTAAACATCAAAAACAATCACTAACAAGAATGGTGACAAATGAAAAAGAAAACAAAAGCAAATCCTTTTGCTAAATATCATCCATACTGACCTTCATGTTTCCTGAAATTTCCACCTTTTTTAAATTTTATTTCCATGGTATTAAATTATAAAAGTTCTCAGTCAAAAAGCTAATTTTATTATTTATTTGTCTGTTTATTTCTAACTTCCTTGTTTCAGAATGGTCTTGAAGTTGCTTATACATTTATTATATCAAATACAGTAAGGCAATAAATCAGAGATATTTAACTAATGAGAGAGCATCACTGGGGAACTTATGACATGAGTGGCCTACATTTTTATGGCACTTTACAGTTTTTAAAGTCCTTTTCTCTTTTAATATTTTTTGTTACTATATTCTTTCTGTGATCCTATGAGTAAGCAATCCGGATATTTGATTTTCTCTTCTCTAACACCTATGAAGTAAGCATTTTTACTTCCTTTTTTATAAGTGAGGGAAATGGAAGTTCAGAGAGTTCAAATACCTTACCCAAAGCCACACAGCTATGCATTGACAGACTAGAATTCAAACTCTTGTCTGCCTGGCTTTACACTACACTGTTAAGAAAGAATGTTAAACAGCTGAATAAACTGAACCTCTCTTCTCTGTCTGTTCACCCAGACCTTTCTTATCTTTTAGAATCCATCCTAAATCTCTTCTTTAGTGGGGCTTTCTCCAACAGTTAGAGCTCATTTCAAATGAACTCTAGTCAATTTCCTGAGTTATTGTACATGCCATTCATTTTGACTGTCAATCATAGATTATTTTCCAATATTATTCATGAGTGTATGCATTCCTGACTTCTCTCCCCTATAGTATTTAAATGAAAGCAACTTATCAATGTGTTTTGTACAATTATTTCCTCTAAGTTTGCCCATGATTGCTGAATAATACAAACTTGTCCTCACCAGTGTTTAAGCAGTAGCTTTACCATGCTCAGTAAGGTATGGTAGCCAGATTCGAAGAGGGCCCCATGATCTTTGCCACTGATATTACACCCATAGGTTACATTATAGGGCAAAGATGATGATGTCACAACCTCGATTTGGTTATGTTTTATGGTAATGGTGAACAGATTGTGCAGATATAATTAAAGTCTTGAAGCAGTTGACTTTAAATTAATCAGAAGGAGATTATCCTGGGTGGACTTCATTTAATGAGGTGAGCCCTCTAAAAGAAGTTTTATATGTCAGTGATAATCTCCAACTAGCCTTGCAGAAGCACACAACCATGAGGTGAATTGTGTATGGAGAGGAGCCATCTCTAGGAGCTAGGGGCCTTAGTCCAACAGCCATAAGAAAGTGAATTCTGCCAACCACAACATGAGCTTGAAAGAGGACTCCTTAGCCTCAGAAGAGATAGCAACCCCATCTGACAGCTAGATTAGAACCTGTGCAGTCCTGAAGAGACAACTCAGCCAGCTTGTGTCTGAACTCCTGACCCATGGGAACTGTGAAATAAGAAATGTATATTGTTTTGAGCTGCTAAGTTGGTGCCAGTTTGTTACATTGTCATAGAAAATGAACACATTTTTACTAAAATAAGTACTAATACTAATACATAAAGTAATGTCTAGTATACTATAAAACTTGTCAATTATATGTTATATATATATATGTATATCCACATATATATCTTACACTGATTATTTATTTACACTTGCACACAACACGTGCCTAACTTAGCAGCAGCATCTCTATCTTAAAGTTTTAGTGACAGAACTTTCACCAAAGTTGTGGAACCACTCTACAAAAGTTATGAGAGAACATATTTTAAAGGAAACTGCTTGGTGTTTAAGAATGATTCCAGGAGGAAAAAAAAGAAAGTTGACATTAAACTTCGAAGTTTAGTGTCTGTTTGTCCACAGTCAAAGAGAAGAGTTTAAGTAAAATTTGGCCTACAAGATCTATAAAGTATAAGTAATGTAATACAATGTTAATATTTCAATGCCCCTGCCTAAGAGATTTTTATAGTTATATTTTTCTACTACGCTACCATTTCCCATCAAATTTTAGCATATAAATAAATTTGCATAATAGAAATAAACTCTCAAGTAGCACTGTATAAGACAATATCATATAAGATATGACATATCCATGGTCATATGTGTGTTAAATTTATGAGTATTTCATAGTAGCCATGTAAGATTCCTAAGTCTCTATCATTGACATGTATGTACATGTACATGACGTTGTATTAGGGCAAAGAAACCTAGTGATTCAGGCCTTCAGAGTTTTGAAGTAGCATATGCACAATATTGCTACACTGTTTATGCAATTTCAACATATTACCCAAATAGAATTATGATTTTTTTCTAATTTCAGTTTGTCCTCAAGGTTTCATTTCTCCATCAGTGATATATTGGAAAACTCCTCTAGGCAATAAATAAACACAGGATGAGTTGTAATTTTCTATTTCTAAAGTAATATGTTTGGTAACTGTCAGTGTCCCCAGATCAATTTGGATGTCCATAGAGAAAGTATTTATTTTGCACTTTAAAGATAAGTAGCCTAAGTTGTATACATACTCTTTTAAGTTTTTTTATGAGGATGTTCAAGTAACTATTGCTAATCTATGTCACTTTCTCCCTAAAAATATCATTTCTTTGGTTTGAGTTGAATTTGATGTCCTCATTCTGTCCTTAATTAGATATGGATCTTTGAGTTTATCATTTATTCATCTATTTCTGCTCCATAAGGACAGAAATTATATCTGCAGGAGAGGCTGCTAGGAGGATCAGATGTATATGAAGTTTTGCTAAGTATGAACCCAGTCATAAACCAGAGTTGTTTGTCTTTTACATGATTCCAGTACATAACAAACATATATTTTCCCCTGAGAATTACATGTTAGCAATATGTTTTTCATTATGTTCTATTTTTTTTAATGCAGAAGGCTTTTTAAAAATATTTTATTTATTTATTTATTTGTCTGTGCTGGGTCTTAGTTGCAGTACACGAGATCTCCATTATGGCATGCAGGATCTACTTCCCTGGCCAGGGATAGAACCCGGGCCCCCTGCATTGGGAGCGTGGAGTCTTAACCACTGGACTATCAGGGAAGTCCCCATTATGTTCTATTTTTGTAACTATTGTGCACTGATTACCTTTAAGATCCCTTGGTAAAGCTCCTCCCCTCCCACCCCCCCCCCCTTTTCTTCCCAACCCTCCTCTTTTGTAAAAGGAACCATACCTTCTTGAGGCCACTAGGGTACCATGGGCCTATTTATCTCTATTCTGGAACTTAACTATAAATATCTCTTTGCGTGTCTCCTCTGCTAGACTATCAACTCCTCAGAACAGGAACAGTGTCTTGTGCGTTACTTGTTTTGTCAAAGCAGAGTACATAATGCATAGTAATCATTCAATAAAATGGCTTTGATTTTTCCTTTAATAAAATAATATATGAAAAAATGAGGAAATAGTCAAAGTCTAAGCAAGGATTACATAGACTAGTCTCCCTTCAGTCATCAAGCTAAACTTTCTGAGAGGAATACTGTTGATACTAGAACAACAACAACAAATACCCTTAAGAAGTACAGGAAGAAAGAGCTTGATATGTGTAGCCACTTTAGAAAGGCTGAGACCATCTTTTGGAGTAAAAAGGGAGATGACTGTGTATCTTGACAGTAGAGGAAGGGTTAATATCATTTCTTAAATCTAACCTCAAGTTTAAATTGTGATTCTAATGTTAATCATTATAAGACATAAGCTTCACATCTCATAAATTCAGTCAGCCTGTTTCCATTATTGAGAGCCATGTTAAATAAAGAACAGTTTCACAAAGCATACATTTCTAGAAAGTCCTTTCTGTACTTTTTCCAAATTATGTTTCTTGTCGTACAAGCTACCTTTCATGAGCTGTCTACCACGAAGCCCTAAGAATAATAATGCAGATGTTTGAGTCAATAAATTGTCCACTTCTCTTTCAGACAACCTAGTGTATAAATAGAAAATACCCCTCCCATTCCATTATATATACCATGCATAGATCACAATATCAATTCAAACAAAGAAATGGATGTTCTAGGAACTGGGCATACAAATACATTATTTCTTCTCTTTGAAATGAGTGAAGGAAAGGGAACTAATAATAATGTGACATTGTTGTCTGCTCACTAACAACAGCCTGGAATAAATAAAAAAGTCTTCCTTTGGTTGTCCTGATGGTGAGATATAACTGCCTTTCATAATGCTAGAGGTACAAATGTCCTCATATTTTAAAAATGTTTGATAAGATCCTTATCTGTCATATATTTCAGTTGAGGTATTTTATGCTTTGTATTGTATCTAATAGGTCTATTCACAAATGAAGAGTATATGAGGGAAAAGATGAACATCACTTCATAACAAGACATTGCGATAAACCTCCTAAATTATGAGAGCTTCCAAATGCATATGGCCTTTTTATTCATGGCTTTTTCTATTCACATATCAAAGTGCTTCAAGTGGCTTTGATGACATAGTTATGAATTCATAGAAGTGTTTTTCATAATGTGCTCACCTTTGGTGCTGAGAGGTTATGCAGATTGCTTTTATTTGCTTGGCTGGAAAAGAGGAGCTAAGAGTGTGTTGCAGATACATCACACTTTAGAACAATTTCTTACATTGTCCTTAGCTACTTCTCACAAACTTGCCGGAACTCTCTACCCAAACTTCAGGCAATGATAAGAATAAATGTCAAATGTTATGAGTTCTGGAGTATAACTACTAATTTTGGCTTCGACTGCACAGTACATAGAAAAACCTTGGAACATTTCCAGTTATCTTCACTATCATTTAGTCCTTAAAACCCTGAACAGAAAAAGAAAAAAGTACATCATCGTATTGAGGCGGCAGATGCAAGTTAGCATTATCAGAAGATGAACACTTGCAGCCTTCACTGGCAACCTGATCAGATATATTCTGTATAATTAAATAAGGGAGCAGTTTAAAAAATCAAGTTATAACGTCTTGGGCCATGCTTTGTAAATAATGGCGTAAGCAGCAGAGAGGACAGCAAAAAAAGTCCAAATGTGATTAGCAGTTGCTCTTCGTGAGAAATTTTCTCCACCTCTAATTTGACTTTTCTGAAAAGCTTTAATGAACACTTTCCTCAGTGATACTGTTTGTTGTTTTAAATATCATCATGTAATCTTTGCGGTGTTATTACTGTATGAAGATGACACACTGACGAACTTTGTAAAATACCAAGTGGCTCTTGGCAGGACGTGTCTATATAACTCATTTCAGCCTGTCGTGTCCCTGTTACCGAGCTCTTTTGCACAAATGTTAAGGTTATCACAATTCCAGAAAGAAACTGGACTTTATGAAGCCTTGCTTTCTGAAGAAAAGGACTTGGAAGAAAGCAGGAAATATTAGTACATCGAGCAAAGTGAAAGACAAGGTAGTTTAACTTGTTAGTTTGTTTACTGGTCTCAAAAGTAAATATACTTCAGCTGAAAGTGTTCCATTTTTATCCGCCTGCTGCAGTAATGGTTGTGTTACTTCAGGGCTTCTACTTCAATAATTGATCAGGGTTTGTATAGCACTGGCTAAGAGCAAAAATAAGAGCGTTGCTTTGAACAAACTGTGGCAATGTTATAGCATTAGGCACAGAAACAAGATTCGGGAAATATAGATATAGAAGAAACAGGAAAAAGATGGATACGTTGTGTGGTAAATACTGCTTCGGGCTAGAAAGTAATGAGAATTTTTCCGTAGAGGGTTTTGACCTGCTATTCAGAAATTGTTTCTTGTCTTAATAAATCCTAAAAGTGTAATTTACTTGCAAAAGGGAAAGAACAAAGGCACCAAAATTCTTTTGATAACAACACTTGTTAAGGTTGATAAGTTGGGTTTCAAATGTGTGAAGAAAAATGTGTGACAGTTTGTTTTAAGGTGACAACCTAAGTGTTCAGATGCTTCCATCTTTTGCTACTTATCAAGCAGTAGCCAAGTTGTAGCTTCCACTTGTACATTTGCAGCATAGACCATACCGAAGTAATATCAGTTGAATTCATGGAGAAAATATACTCGTATTTTTTGGTAAATTGACAGCCACAGATCTCTATAATTTTTCTTAAGGTGGTAAAAGTAAGACTTTTTTCTTTGGTTTTAATTTGTTTTGCATTACAAATAAGGAAACACCAGTCCTTTCAGAAAATAATTTTTTTCTCAACATAGAGTTTTCCAAAGATAATAGTTACATATTTTCTGCTTTTTCTGAATTGAATCTCACATGACTCACAGGGGTCTCAACTGTTAGATGCCAACGACTGCATACATATGTGTCCATTCAGCAAAAATTTGTGTTTGTCTTATAAGTTATTTATGAATTTTTAGTTTAGACTTCTTTTTTAAAATAATTTTCTTTCTTTTTTGGGGGGGGCTGCATTGGGTCTTCATTGCTGCGCACGGACTTTCTCTAGTTGCGGCGAGCAAGGTCTACTCTTCATTGACGTGCGAGGACTTCTCATTGCAGAGCACGGGCTCTAGGCACGTGGGTTTCAGTAGTTGTGGTATGCGGTCTCAGTAGTTGTGGCACACACGCTTAGTTGCTTCACGGCATGTGGGATCTTCCCGGACCAGGGCTTGAACCCGTGTCCCCTGAATTGGTAGGCAGATTCTTAACCACTGTGCCACCAGGGGAGTCCCTAGTTTAGCCTTCTTGATTGTGTGTGTGTGTGTATGTCTGTGTGTGCACACACACGAAAATCAACTTGAAGATTCGGAAGCAAGAGGTGGTAAATTCTAAGTTTAAATTACGATTCATGCTATTAAAATAACTACTGTAACCTGCTGCGGTGGTGTGGTAATAGTGATAAGATGTAAAGCAAGATTACCAAAATTTAATAACAGTGTAGGAAAGACACTATGATGTTAATAATAATGTGATTTATTCCATTATCAAACACATTGCAAAGGAGTGATTATTTATTTTATGCCTAATTACCATGGAGAAAAAAAATTAAACAGTTATATATTTCATACCAAAGAATAAGCAAAAAAGGATCTAAAATTATTTGTTCTCGATTATATAGACCCTTCATGGTAAAAACTATGTACCAAATAATTGCTTCAGTTCTCTACTTTGCATGTACATGTACCACTGTAATTAAAAGGCATGCACTGGGTTGAGAATGTGAAGATCAAGATTAGCTTTTTCCACAGTGAGTACCTAAAATGTCCGTAGAGCTCCACAAGCAAATGAGTTTGGATATGTTGAGCTAAATGAAGATAAATAGGCTTTTTTTACTGAAGAATTTCTCAGGGCTTTAAGGATTTTAGTGTACATTACAAACCTCCATGCGGGGCCAGGAATGCAGTGTTCCCAAGCATATCTCATGATGAACATTTTTGTTCAGAATCTCAAGGGACTGGTGAGTCTTGGAACATACTTTGAGACATACTGATCTTGACCTATACCAGCACCAACCCTGATCTGCTGTGCAGTGAGAAAATCACTTTCCTTGTTCTTCAACTTTCTAAATTAAAAAACGTCCACAGAATTCTCTGTATATTTCACAAGAATTGAAAACCCTCTTGATAATTGTTGTCATAATAAAATATTATTTAAAATAAAAATGACAAAATGGTTAGATCCCGAATCAGAGCAGTTGACTAGACTCTCTAACCAGCTAAAGGGTATATGTGGGCAATAGGCACCGTGCATTCATGATTTTGTTTGGGATTCAGCTAATTTCTCTGTGGTACACACTTTGGGGAATCTCACAATGAGTTGAAACCATAAATATTAAAGGTTTAAATGCCAAGGAACTGTTCAGAATGATTGGAACGTTTCTTCTACTCATTCAGGGTACATTTAGTATGTCAAGTGGTAACCTAGGAAGTAGGAACAGAGCTGAGAAATGCAGAATCTGTATTTAAGGAGATACCTAGGCAGGGAAGACAGACCCGAAAGTAAACAAGAACCATACTTATTATCAAACAATGTGTTAAGGCCTATGGTGAGGTGGAAACCATAGAGTCCTGTGGGTGCATGTGGTAGGGGTTTGGGTAAATTATCCAGATTGGGAAAAGCAAATGGTAATATTTGAGCTAGCTCATGAAGCAATTGAACAAATTATTCAGGCAGAGAAAATACATTCCAAAAAGACAGGACGGCAAGTACACAGGCGCAGGCATAGGAAAAATTATGATATGTTTCATGATTCATATATAAAGCTCAAGGGGAGGGGAGGGAAGCAGGAATGGTAAGTGAAAATAATGATAGAGTTTTTAAATGTTATGCCATAGACTTGGACGTTTTACTCTGGGTATTAGAGGAACCACTAAAGGACCTACGTTTATGAGGGGAAAGATAGATGATAGAGACAGCCACAAATAGATGATGATATCTGTGTTTTCTGACATGCATGAATGTATGAGAGCATGACTTAGATTGGGAATAGAGTTTGGAGAGTTGAAAAATTATGTAACCTAACAAAGTTTACCCAGGACAGCTTGCCCTTGTTATGATATTTAAAAATAAAATAATTGATCATTATATGATTGTATCCTATATCACTGATTTTCAAATTATTTCTATCCTCTCAGTCCTTCGCTCATGCATTGTGCAATAAAGAAAATGCAGTTAAAAAAAATACCAAGAGAGGATGGCTTTGGTTGGTATAAGAGGCCCCAGGGAGCAACCCAAGCAGGCCCCTGGGAATTTAGAATAAAACCATGGAACACAGTGAGGCAGAGTTTTAAAAGTACTCTTTTTTTAATATATAAATTTTATTTATTTTTTGGCTGCATTGGGTCTTTGTTGCTGCAGGCAGGCTTTCTCTAGTTGCAGCGAGTGGGGACTACTCTTCGTCACGGTGCTCATGCTTCTCATTGTGGTGGCTTCTCTTGTTGCAGAGCACAGGCTCTAGGCACATAGGCTTCAGTAGTTGTGGTGTGCGGGCTCAGTAGTTGAGACTCGCGGGCTCTAAAGCTCAGGCTCACTAGTTGTGGTGCATGGCCTTAGTTGCTCCGTGGCATGTGGGATCTTCCCGGACCAGGGATCAAACCCGTGGCCCCTGCATTGGCAGGCAGATTCGTAACCACTGTGCCACCAGGGAAGTCCCAAAAGTATTCTTCTAAGTATTAGCAAATAACATGTATGACATTCTAACAGCTTATTTTGTATTTAAAGGAGACTTTTTGCTTTCTCTTTCAAATTCTTTTAAAATTTTGGTTTTCTTTCTTCATTGCACAATATTTATTGAGAACTTAATACTGGCCCTAGGCTGGATGCTGGAAAAATGGTGGTGAACCTAGAAAACATCCCTACGACCGAGACAAGTAAATCATTCCCTAAGTATCTATGAAGCTGCCACTCTGCAAATGTTATGGGAGAGACCTCCAGAGCACCATTCAGGACTGTGCAAGTGTTGATCTGGTGAGCAACGCCAGAGGAGGCTCCCTGATGGGCTGAAGGTGGAGCTCCGTGGAGTAGGAGAGGCTGGAAGTGAACCTCAGGCTGAGCTAAGTGTGTGCAGAAGTGCTGTGAAACAGTGAGCATGGCACATTTGTGAGGCTGTCTGCAGGCCAGTCTGGCTATGGGGGTGGGAGGAGGTGTTAGGAGTGAAGGGGGGACAGGATAGGAAGCTGGGGAGGTGAGAGGAAGGCGTCAGACTTCGGAAGGTTTTGTAGGCTGAGTTAAAGATTTGGTATTTATCCATAGAGCAATGGGAAGGCATTAAATAAATCAAAGCAATGTACCAAAATGTTTCTCGAGGCTGCGTGTGGCATTGCTTCTGTAGGCTCTAGGTGGTGAATATGTCAAATTTTGCATTACGTTAAGGATTCGGGGATTTTGCCTTAGTAGGTTTCTGACTGCCATTGACCTAAGAGTCAGGGATTTTTAGGAATGTAACCTAATGTAAATAACCCCTTCTGGAGTTCTCTCTTAGGCTTTCGTACTTGAGGATCACAGGATTTATTTTCAAAATAACTCCAGGTCAACTAAATTTAGCAATGACTGGCAAAATATCAAATAGTTAAAAAAGGAATGGAAGGTGTTCTGCTTATAAGATAGCAAAATTCTACCCGAACACTCAAAGGTAGAATGCCACTGACCTATGATAATTATTGAAGAGGAATTGAAGAGGAAAACACAGAGTTAAATTAGTTGCTCAGCTGGAAATTATTTAGTAATTCTCTGACTTTTAAGTCCCAGGGGTTTACTTCTTGATATAATATATAATATATATATAATATATATATAATAATATAATATAATATTATAATATCTTAATATAATAAATCATCTTAAAATGTACATTTTGGAAGGCATTACTTTCCTTCGCTTTTAGTTTGCAAGTGTTCATTTATGTGTCTAATACTAATAAACATTTATTGACAGCTCAATATCTTGAGTGTAAACACTAAATCTGAGCATTTTAAATGATATATCTCATTGTACCCTCACAATTACTTACATAAAGTAGGAGCATTTTTACTCTTATTTACAGACAGGAGACAGGCTTTAGAAGCGATAGCTACCCAAGGATGTACCAGCTGGTAAGTGGTTGAGTGGAGGTTTGAACCCAGGAAGTCCAATAGAGAACCCATTGATTAATTGCTGCAGTGTCCTGCCTCAAACCTCAATAAAAATAAACATAGAGTTGTACATTTCGTGGTATTCAAAAAATTTCTGACATGTGGAGAAAAGTACTATCAGTTCATGGTTAATGTGGATGGGATTCAGTGGCCCTTTGTATTTTAAGGAAGATAATCGACAAGGAGAAAAACAACATAAATCAGCCATTAGAATTTATTAATGCAAGACTCTTTGACATTGAAATATTGTCAACAAAAGGCATCCATAGTCTCTCCAACCAGTAGAATTGGGACCTGTATTTGGTTACTTGACAGGAAGTAGGAGGTGAAAAGAAGACTAGAATTATCTAGTGACGGACTGGTAAGTAATGGGAGTAGAGAGAGCTTCGGGGTAACGATTTTATATATTCCATTTCAGTAGCTTCTTGCTAACCCACTTGACTCCTTTGAGGCAAATAAACCAAATGAAAACCTCACTTTAGGGCGTGACTTTGACTCAGGTTTCCATCAAGGAAAAGAAAGTACACAAAGCTGTGCAGGAACATCACTGAGTCAGGCTGCCGTGTTCAAATTCTGATTCAGGACTCACTTGCTGAGTGACCCTTTAGAACCTGTTCAACCTTTCTAAATCTCAGTTGGTTCATCTATAAAATTAGAATAATAGTACTTCCCTCACTGCACTGGTGATGAAAACCCTAGATTTACGGGTCTTCAAAGTCTGTGTTCCTTTCCCCGTGTCATGCTAGATGATAGAAAACAAGACAGATCATAACAGGGAATGAATATGAGGTGTGTCCTCTGGGTTGGAGTGAGCTATCCATTTTTTCATAAATGCTGACCTATTGAATGGACATTATATGTCAGACTAGCTTCTATTGGATATGCACCAGTGTCATGCAGTCTTCTAATACCTAAATGAAGAGTAAGAGAGGGCTGTTGCTGTTGTCACTGTTGTTGCTGAGTGGGAGTGTAGTGTGAAGTAAAGAGATGACTGAACTAGGACTAGTGACCTCAGGTGCAGGCCCAGCCTTCCCAGGTGGGTGCCCTTGATCAAGTCTCTTTACTCGTGGGCCCTTCATCTCTAAAGGAAAGAACTGGGTGAAGTACTGGACCAGATATTGCTCACAAATTTATGGTTGGATTCACAAAATTTTTAATAGTCAGATACAGGAGTTAAGCAAAGAGATGTAATGGGATAGCAAAGATGAATTACATAAAGAGTAGGCAATACTGCTTATTGGTGACATCAAGCAAACCTACCAGGTGTCAGAGGGCTGTGGCTGGGAAGACAGAGTGGATTATGTTCCTAAGAATCGTGAATTCCCAGAAAGAAACCTCGAATTATTCCATTAGGCAACAGGGCCACCAAAGAAAGGCAGTTCTGGAGTATTTCAGTCATGTCATCAAACCAGAAACTCAGATCTGGAAGCTTTCTATTTAAATTATCTTAGATTCCTTCTTGCTTTTCTTTGGTATCTATGGTCTATCTACTAAGGCTCTTTCGCTAAAATTCTCAAGTTATACTTTTACATATGATCACATAAAATACCATAATATACTTTAAAACGTAACCGGCAGTAGTATTCAGCAGCATCGTTGTAATTTGAATTTGGATCGTTTTAGCTACCTTGTGTCTCACTGTATGAAACTCTCTATGTAGAGAGTATTTTGGTTTTCTCACAGTCCACTTTCATAGGGTCCATAAATCAACAGGGATCTTCTTTCAGTTGAATCATTATCCTTTCTGAGTTCTAAATGCCTCAGAGTCACATAACCCAAAGTTAGTTCTTTCCTTCTCTTTGAAAACTACAATCAGTATGTTTCAAACACACGGCTCTCAAATACAGAAACAATACACGTGTAGCAGAGACAAAAAAGTATGAGCATTCAATATCTTGCATCCAAAAAAGAAGAGCATTTTTTTATTGAGGCAGATACCTACCAGGTTGGGCTTTCTACACTTGTAATTTGCTGATTGGAATAAGGGTGAAGCTGCAGAACGAAAGAGAACCAAGACAGATTGGAAACCATTCAGGGTGAGAGTGACCAAGGATAAACCAGGCAAAGGAAGAGGAGAGAGCCTTAAAAAAAAGAAGGGTGGGCAAATGCTGAGTTTTAAGTGAGAGTTTTGAGAAGTTTTGTTGGAGAGAGTTGGTTGATTTTGAGGTATACTCCACTGTGTGAGATATTGGACTAGAACTGGGAAACGATTTTTAAGATTTTTGTTTCTTCCTAATACATATTCTATTTGTTGTCTACTGAGGATTAAAATGTTTTCCCCCCAATTTTTACTAGTGGACATGTTTCTCTTTTTATAAGTTTAAAAGAAATCAATATTTTTATGGGGGAAGGAGCATACTGGGATGGAGCAGTATGCAGCAGCATTGTTCACATTGATTATAAACCACATATCTGGTAACCTCTAAGGTGGAGAACTCATGGTAGCAGAGATTCCCAGGCTGTTTACTCTCATTTTTCTGATGAAAGTCCATGCTGGTGGGAATGATTTGCTACTCAGACCATAAAAGTCTAGTTCAAGTGGCCAGAGTTGAGAGTGGGAAGCATAATGAAGAAGAGAATTATTGAAAAAATATTTTCCTTTTCCTGTTTTCTTGACATTTGACTTGACAATGATAAAAAAAAATGGTAAAAGAAAAACTACAAATATAAAAACATAGAAACTGATCTAATAAGAAATACTGAAACTTTTAAACAATGTGAATTAACTAATGTAAGGCTGCTTTATGTTTTCACACTTTGAGGGACATCTATTCTTTCATTGGACTTAATTCTGTCCATTGACAATTTGTTTTCCATAATATGTAGGGAAAACCTCTCTTCTCTGTGAACACTTGCGGGTCCTGCCTTTGCAGTTCTGTCATTTTGTCCTTTATTGTGTTAATTTACCTCTCTGGCTTCCCTTTTTCTGGGGAATTCATTAGAGGAGGAACTAAGTCATATTTTTCTTTCATCTTCATTATCTTAGAAAAACCCCTGTATGGTAGCTACTTATTAAATGCCTGAAGAATAATTTTTAAAGACACTATTACATTTGAATTGAGATCTTTACATTATTCTCTACTGTTACAAAAATATAAGGAAATATTTCATCTACATGACAATTTTACAGATAAAACTAACAGACTCTTCAGAAGTCTCTGGCAAGGGCAGCCAATACATGAGACCCTAATGTAAATAACTCTCGTAAACACGCTGACTAATACATTTTGGGATATTATTTTGAAATAATATACAATCAATCTGTTTAGTTCCACCCTCAGATCCCTCATGTTCTCCTATTTTCCTTCTTGGCTGTGACCATGCTTGGTCTGAAGCAACAAGTGCATGTGTTGCACTTGTTGGAACACAAGGAATGGAGCATAAGATCCCTCTACATCAGATTCTGTCTCACCAGAGTCATTCTATTTTCCCTTGCATGTAAGCTTCTAAAATTTCTCACTCTGCATATACTCTGTGTTAATGCTAAATAACGACATATAGAATGTCTCTCCCTGATTTCCAACCAAAAGGATAATAACTATTGTTTCTCCCTTTGCTTTTTTAATAAATTCAGTGTATACAAATTGCCCTGACTGGTGTAACAAGACGCAGTATTAAATTTACACAAAATTTAGAATTTAACAAAATCATGGTTATTCTTAATGCTTGACCATCCTACTTTTTAAGTGTCTTAAAATGTAAGTTGCTTCCAGTATGGTGATATGAAAAATTACATTGTTTTGAACTTTAGGAAATAGTTTTAATCATTAAAATAAATACAAATCCTATTTTATATTTGACCTATCCAAAAACTTTCACACTGCACATGTATTATGGCATAATTGGAGACAGCTCTGAATTTATGTTTCCAAATGCCACAGGACTTACTGTGAGCTATATGTTCATTTAAGAGCAGAATTTTAGCCATTGTACATAATGACATCATAGACGATTATGATGATTTGGATATTTGTGAAAATTGCAAGCTATTTCCCACATATCAATAGATTCTTTCTGGGCTTTTCATTGAAATCATGGGTATTGCTAGTGTTTTGTGGGAAAAAATGTGCTCACATGTGGCAAGTTTGTATGTCCAAGAAATGCAGGACAGGACAGACTTCAGAAGGAAATAATACTCAGTTATCAGTATAATATTTCATAAGGAAAAGAAGTGCCTGGAACTGGAAAGATAATTTATTTTTCATGCTATTAATAAAGCCTTAATAACGGGATTTTTAATGTGAATATGCCATGATCATTCTCTCCTGTATGACGATAGAGTAATATGCCTACTTAGAGGATATTCTTCCAGACACATGATGATTCTTCAGTGTTATTGTATAAGTAATTGCATTTTAAAGGCTATAAGCCTCACAGGGTCTATGTCTCGCACTAAAGCTCCAAGAGGCAGAAATAAATCATAGCATTCCACCCATCGCTCTGACAACCTTTAAGTTTGCATAGAATTATTTCTTCCTAAGTCCCAGACTCCATGTATTCACCTACTCCAATGTGCCAAAAACTATGCTGAGTTCTAGATGAGGCAAAAAGGTGAAAAAACCTCAGAAGAATAAGTTTGAAAACTATTGGGTAAGATGCATTGTAAATAAATGATTGCTAAGTATCTTTACTCAAAATCTCTTGATGTTGAGTCCTTCCCTGGCCACAACTATCAACATTAATCACCCCCTCTAATACCACACATCTTCTTTCCTTTAATCTTCTTAGAACTCGACACTATCTAACCAAAAAAGTATGTAATATAATATTATATAATACATGATATAAAAATTGTCTCTTTTTTTCTGTGATTGACTTGAAAGTAAGTTCTATGAGATTAGAAATTTTATCTGTTTTGTTCCGTGATATGTTCTCAGTACCTAGTACACAATGGAAACTTGATAAGTTGTTGCTGAGTGAATGAAGATCGTAGTATGATTGGTAGCATAGCATACTTCTTTCTACAGTGATATGGAAGCACAAATGGGAAGCCTGCATACAGAGAAAAAATTTTATATAGGGACAAATGATATTTCATCTGGGTTTTGATGGATGAGAAGGAGTGTTCACTTTGCAGGCAAGGAACTGTGCAGAGAGGCTAATTCAGGAAGATTGAACAGTACCTGTGAAGCATGGAGATGTGTGTTGACAAAGAGCTGTCAATTCTGGGATAGAGTATAAAGTCAACAAGTGTTGAGGGGAATTTAGCAGGGACTAGCATGATCGGGAAAGGTCAGAGAAGAAGGTTGGTGAAAGAGGATCAGAAAACAGAGATTGGACAATTAAGAATCTTACATACCATGGTTAGAAGTTTGAATTTCATTCTTAAGGCCATGAGTAATCTTTGAAGGATTTTCTGTAGAGATAGATTTGTCCTTGAAAGACCATTCTGGTGGCAGTGTGGTGAACAGAAAGGTACTCAATATTTGCTGAGTTAATGAAGGATTTCTCAACATTACTATAGACCTTACAATTTGGTAATTCTTCAGACCTCACTATATATATTGACAGATTGAGAGGATAAGTATCTTGGAATGATGGAGCAGTTCTATTGAGGAAGACAAGATTGCACCCAATTTTTCAGAATGTTAAAAATGGAGAACTTTCCCTAAGCCTCTCACTGGTTTCATAACTAATCCTATCATTACACTAATCTTGGTTACTCCTATTAATGATCTCTTTTCTCTGAAAATCTTCAACTGTCTTAAACAGAAGCTTTCTACTTTAGAGACAAAATCAACTTTTTGACTTTTTCCTGTCTGCCAAAATTGATTTGCTACAAATCAAGTTTAGTTATGTACTTCTTATTCATTATGGAAAGTAGTTAATGCAAATTTAAAAATCAACGCTCCCTACCACAGATAAAAACAAACTTACATAAAAACAGATTGCCAGGCAGGCTTTGAGAAGTCTCTGATGTACACACATTCAGAATGATTACTCGTCCCGAATTCCTTTCAATAACATACCTCTCACTCTCTCACCTACCCCAGTACTGTGGGAATTGGATCTTAAATGAAAAATCATTTTTTTCAGATGGTTGTTTGAAAGTAGTTAACATCTTTAACCTTGCCTAGAAAAGTAAATACCAAAGTAGATACCTAGAAAATTAATATAGGTAATTTGGTATTCCTTCTTTCAAAGCCTAATATGGTTGATATCTTTATCAAAAACAGAAATTACAGGTAGTCTCACAATTGCTATTTGTATCTAAATGTCAACAAGTTTTTTAGGTTGTATATATTGGCTTAATTAAAGAAGTCTTTTTAGCTAAGCTTTCAATTCTGAAATTATTTGAAAAGTTTAGTTATAGTTAATATTAAGGAAGTGCTAAGCTAATTTTTCTTAAATAAAATCTCTCTGTCTGGACTATATAAAACAGAATTAGCACCATATGAAAGTATTCATTTGTCATTAATGAAATGGTATTTTGTCTAAAACTTGACATAAAGTGATTACAAATGTATACCAGGCCAGTAAATTCTGACTATCCTAAGGAAAAGTTGAGAATATCATGCACACCATGGTTGGTGAAGGACATTGAGTGAGTCACATTTATCCATTCATCTTACACATGTGTTACTGAGTGTCTCATAGATGTCAGGCAGATAGTAATAAAGATCCATAAGACCCCTTCTATGAAGGAGCTCACACTTCAGTAAAAAGGGGGGAGAAAGGTAATGAACAAATAAAGAAGTAAATGATAAGAAATATCAAGTAGTTGTAAGGCTTTGATGAAAATAGAACTAAGGAAGAAGGCTGCAAGGCTACTCTGCCATGCAGGGCTGTTAAGTGATCAGAAAAGTCTTGTCTTTAAGTAGATCCCTGATTTTCTCAGAAGGCCTGTCTTACTTCAACCATGTGTAATTCGACAACAACCATGAATCACCCCAGCAGCTCAGTGCTTTGGGTTAATCATTTACCAAACTTTTTACCCTACCATGATGACATTTGAAAGTTACCTGGATTTATTAGCAAATACGTTTATTGTCAATCTCATTTTCTATTAAGGGATTTAAACTACCTCAAAAAAATGCAAATTATGCTTTCAATAGTTAAAATTATCTTATGGGCTTGGAGCATATAAAATCCGAGAGAAGAGCTACAATTAGCCTAAGCCACTATCAGTTCAAGCTTCCCCCACATGATTTTACTAATACCCTTCAAATTCTGACTTCTACCATTCCAGACATATGTCTCTTTAAGCAGATCCACTCTGTGGTGCCAAAGTGTGTCAAGGACAGTGCTAGGTTACCAAAAACATTTTTTTATGTGCAACTTTTTATAATATTCTAAAGCACTCTTCCACCTGAACCCCACCCCACCCCTAAAATATAATTTTAATAACACACATTAAAATGTCATGCTGATAATAAACCCAGAGATATACGACAGGGAATCTGTCTGCATTTTTTTTAACGCCTTTTGGCACTAACATAATGGCGTAAGCACATGGACTCACACACATTGCCTAATGTCTTTTCTTTCTTTTTTTTTTTTTTGCAGGTTTTGGGTACAAAAGTAGTGAAAAAATTTATAGTGATGTTATTCAGTGCATAAATGTCAATTTAAGAAAGAGCTAGGAGGGTAGGAATATAAATTTGTGTTTGAGAGGTGTACTAAGAGAGTAGAACTGTATGTGTATGGGATGTGGCTTTTTAGTTTCAGATCACAGTTTTATAATCATATTATCCTGTATTGCTGCTGGGGAAAGCAACAAACAGTGGCTTCTGCCATCTCGGTGAACAGAGATCTCTGGAAATTGCACCTGTTCATTATTATGTGAGAAAGCCTTCTGTGGGCAGAGAGGAGGAATTCAGTTTTATTCTCAGACTGTTGCCTAATTCTTATAGCTTGTGCATATTTTTTGAGTGATGATTGTACAATCTGCTACACATTTTGGGATAAAAACATTATTGAAATTGAGCATACTAACTTTAACCAAGCTGCATTTTTTGTGAATCGGGTTGTAAAGTTGATTGCCACAATAAAGCCATGTCCTGTAAAAATTAGCATACATACACACACTCACCAAGCCCCCACACACACACACACATTGACGCACACGTATACTCTCTCACAAACACACCAGGGAGGACATAATTTAACACTTGGAAGCTCATTACTCTTCTAAAATAAAGAGTTAATTTTTTTTTCCCTACTGCTCTTCCCATCTTTGAAACACCATGAGTCACGGTGTTTCCCATTTAACAAACACCACGGATTCTTTATTGTCTGTGAGGCTTCCATGTACTGCAGTAAATTTGAATTGGATATGTTATGTCCCAATTGACAGTAGTGATTAATCCAAAATAAGTGCATTCTCCTTTAAATGTTAGCTGCATCATCAAGTAACATCCTCTACATTTCTACATTATGCTATACTCAAACAAGTCAGTCTGCACAGACCAACATGTTGATGGATATACAGCAGATCAAAAAGAGGAGAGTCATTTTGAAGTGCTCGCCCTCTGAGATGATAGGCTTCTGCATTTGTACCTCTTTGCAAAAGAGACCACATTATTTTGTCAGTTTGTTTCAATTTGAGAGGTGTTGAAATTGGTATTCATTTTTTGATATAACCCTTAAATTGTACAATTTACGAAAACTGACTGAAAGAGATAAATTAAATGGGTAGAAATATTTTCAAATCAAAGACCAACTGACATATATAAAAATGATGTATGTTTCCTACATGGTCCACAGGGAGAATTCTGTAGGCTTGCTATGATCTGTACAATTTGCTTCAGGGCAAACTAGATTCTGGGATATTCTATTATCCCTTTGGTCTGTTTATCATGGAAACTGATGTACAAATTGAGAGTTCTTTTTGGTCTCTTTCTTTGTATATGGTTGGAACTGGTAAGAATTCACTTATCTCATGTCCTCACCTTCGGTAAAGTGCTACAGAAGAGTTCAGTGACCAGTAATCAATTATTATTGAGAAGCAATCAATTGCTAATTTCCATAATTATGCACATCTAAACACTATGAACAAGAAAGAGAAACAAAGCTGCACTCCAAGCATTGCCTTGTTAGCAGTATTTTGTTAACACAGGCTCTAAAAAAAGCTGCCGCAGCTGGTACCACAAATGTGTTTCCAGTATTCAGGCCATCAACGTGATTCGTCGCTAAATGTATAGAATCAGCTTCTTGCTAAAAACTACAATTACAGGTGATATACAGATTGAAATCACAGGGCTGGTTTGTCGAAGAAAATTGTCCTAATGATGGGTTTTCGGATGGGGAATGCAGCTCTTTTCTTTCTCTGTGATGGGTTGTGAAGGCAGCTGCACCTGCCTCTATGCTGTATTCTGCCGCACTTAATGATATCTGATGATATCATTAGGCAAAGTGTTCATAAACAGATGTTGAGCCTGTGCCTAAATGCTGTCAGATGAGCGGTTGCTGGCCTGAAACAGTATTATTTATATAGAACATTTACGTTTGTTATGTTAATAACCCCACTATTAGCTCTCTGGATGTTACGTTAGGAATGTAAATGTAGTTAATATGAATAACAACCTCTTTACTCTTTGTGCTGCAGTTGAGTATAACTTTTAGGCTTTGGGAGAGAAACAAAGATACCCCCACCAAGTCCTTTTGACTTCTTTTTTTTTGGCACCATTAGAAATTTTGATCAAAAGATAAATGGTAAGAATTTGTAGGACAGATGTTAAATATTAGGATTTGATTTTCCTAACAGTTAATAATTTCAGGAGATTCTGATATCTATGGGTGTTCTTCTGTGAGCCCAATCCATGGCCTTAATATACTTAGAGTGGTCATAATGGACACCAAATTGACAAGTATCCATTTTAACTGGAAAGTCCCAAACAAACTGTTAGATATGGACCCATTTTGTTCCAGCTCTTTTTCTGACACTACCACATTCCATGCAACACATTGGGACACTAAAGTCATGTGTCATAGTCATTTTTTTTCACATTTGTGTTAGTGATTTAGGCTTTACCTCGATGTCATAGTTGCAGTGCCTAAAACTGTCACATGACAATTACTGTCTATATGTGTATTTAAGCCAAAATTGAATTTTATACCTCATAGTTAATTCATGCAGAGTAAGTTATGTAAATTCTGACAGTCATCAAATGTGCAGTATTTTTCTGAAATACTATTCTACTGTGATAGCCACATTATTTTTTGAAAGTGCCTTTGTCATTTTTTATGACATTTTAATTCTTCCAGGAGTTTTCAGTACTGAACAATTGCACTTGTCTATTTTTAAGATCAGAAAAACTGTTATTTGGAATGTTTAATGAAGAAAAGAACAAACAAACAGTGTTAAACAGGTTTAACATATAACCATAATTAGAGGTTAGAGTGATTCTTGACATGTCATTCTCATCTCAATTATGAAATCATTCATATTACTAAAACTGATAAAGATGTCCTTGTATGTATGTTTCAGACTATAGGTGTGAACAATGTACTAGAGATATGTGTTCACATATGTAACTTCTTTCATTTCATCTTATTTCTAAGGATAATCTGAATTATCTGTGATTTTAAGTAATTGTAATGGAATCTCAAGGATGGCACTTTTTCTATGCTTCTACTACCTGTCATTTCAATTCTGATCTTCTGGGAAATGCAAAAAACTCCAGATTTTTTTGATATGGAGATTTACTAACATCTTCCAAATAAGGAAATGGGAAAAAGTAAATCAAATCAGAGGATATACTGTTCCATACAAATTGCTTCCTGACTATGATGTTTACATGGATAGTGTTTTTAATTGTAACTTCTCCTAAAATTGGAACACTTAAAACAACATTTCTTAAAACGTAGTTTCAGGTAGTAAAACTATCAAAACTTTGCTTGTAAGAGAAATTTGGGTACTGGAAGGAATGAACTAACTCTCAACATATTCTGAACAACACACGCAAATATAAAATGTCAGAGGACTCTGAGGACCTGTTGAGTTATTTAGACTTTTCAGCATGTCCAGTATGCCTTTTATAAGGGGAAATCGAAAGAAGGGAGTGGGGAGCTTCAACTAGCATGGCTTTGTACTTTGATTTGCTTGATACTGCCTGAAGTTGTTCAGAAGAAACTTGAGGATTGCCTTTGTATTTGCTCATCCAGTCAACACTTTGGAAAGCTAACCCATGAAAATATTCATTCTGAACTCCTCAGAAATTTAGATCGATTTGAGTGAGAGGATAAAGGAACTGCTGAAAGCGTCAACTATTGTCGAAACAAGATCAATTCATCAAAGTCTATTTAAGAGGTATGGAAGTCCACCACCCTCTCCAGGAAGTCTTCATTTCCTGTCTTCTCTTCAGTAGCAGTAATTCTGACCAGTTCCTTAGGATGAATGCATGGGTGTGGCATGTATTAATTTCTCTTCATTCTTAAAGATGGAAATGATGCAATCATCTAGCTTGTAATTTTCTAAAATGTTTTAGTTTGTTAGGTTGAAATGAGGTGATGGTCACTTTGAAGGTGAAAATATCTCTGCTGTGGCCAGTTGGTGCATTCTACTTTTTAAAACATTTCTGCTTACTAAAGAACTAGATTCATATACAAATCTCTTGATGAATAATAAATATTATGTTATTGGTCTGATGACATAATTATCCTATATGCAAAGATCGTTGCTTTTCTATGTCTTTCTTTCTATGTCCTATGTCTTATAAAAGAACTCCAGTGTTCAAGAGTAAGGCAATGAGTACATCAGGAATCAAGCAGTGTGTATTCTAGTGTTGGCTTAACAAATGCATAGCAAGTGTATGATTGCATACAAATGTTTAGCAAATGCATTACCTTTCTAGGCCTCAATTTATCTGCTGTAATATATTTATGCCTTCTTATTCTTCTGCTTCTTGGAAAGATATCTGTATACATGATAAAATATTAAGGTTTGTAGGACTATAATATATGAGTCCAATTTTAACTGAAACTTAAAAAACCTAGTGGCAGTATTGTTTTATTAAAATATGGCCAAAATATGGCCTTTTGAGGAAATACATTAAAATAACTACTTATTAGAGAAAATCTCCTTGTGATGACAGCAATAATAATCTTGTCATTAATTTTGTTAGCTTTTTGTTATGATTATTGTAAATTTTTCTTTAGATCCCCAAAATGGAGAGGAGATATGCAAAAATATTTTTTACCGACATGAATAATACATATTTATTGATTGTCAGAATATTCCCCCTTTAGTGAACCCCACTTAAAATGAATCTGTTCATATTTATAATTAGCTTAATTTTCAACATATTTTTATAAAACATATCCTGATTCACTGATATGACATTTTATGTCTCCTGTGTGTGTTCTCACTGGAACAACTAGGGACTTTTATCAGTTGCCTGAGTTTCAGCATCTATAATATTTAGGACATCTCATGTAGAATTTCTTTCATGAATATAAAAAAAAAAAGTTTGCCTTTTAAAAGTAAAGCTATATCTTCAAAGATGGGTCATAACTCTTTTTATATCAAAGACAAATTAGAATCACTTAGGAGATAGTAATCAATATTTTATTTTATCATTTCTTTTTTTAATTTATGAAATTATATTTTTTGTTATTAGATGGACCTCAAGGAGCAAATAGGAAATATAAAACATTTAGTTACTTGTCCCTGCTCTTTTTATGTATCTTACTGGGCTTTCTTAAAATATTCATTATGTGATAGTATGTGCGTAGAGCCTATTTGAAAGTATGTGGTTTATATTGTGCCCAGAAGGTCATCAGGGTCTCTGTGAGAAGAAATTTGGAGACATCAGGTTACTCATGCCTTAGTTATTAAAGTTAACAGTTTAAGAATAGATTAAGTATGCAGAGACTGCTTTTGCTAGTAAAAAGTAAGAAGTATGTGTGTTGATGTGAATTCTTACTTAGCATTTATAAAAACTATTGGTCTATTCCTACAACTTGGTGTTGGTGCCTCAGTATACAGTGGCCATAAGCAATCAATTAATAAGAAAAATATTTTAAAGGATCATTATGATAACAAGTTTCTGATAAGACATATCCTTCCACTGGGTGCTTTAATATCATCAGGGAATTGTCCAACAAATAACTGGTACCTCAGAGCTGATTTTCACCTTGAAAGGAGGGGAAAGAAGAGAGGGGGGAAAAGGTAGAAGGAGAAAGCAAGACTACTGAATTTCTGGATATAACACTATTTAACCAAATTCTTCCTTCATTAAGCAAAATGCTTAAATTGACAAAATATGCTTGCCATGATGAACAGAACTTGCTTCAGGTGGTCAGAATAAACAGTTACTTGGGTCCATTTCTTCTGCAAGAAAAGTTTTTGTAACCTGGGAAGATACGTGATGTGATGACTGTGATGGTGGCCCAGATTTGAGCACTTGTCATTACTTTTGATTAAGTAACAGACTTGTGGTGGGAAGGTTAATATCAGAAGATTCCCCATTTTTTCAGTCTTGTGTCTGAATCAATAAGATTGAACCAATTGCTAATTGGCATTTAGAAAATGAACTACTTTGGTACCTTGGAGCTTTGCTGTAATATGGCATGGAATTAGGACTATGATATTTTTATCTTAGATAACAGAGAATGGTATTTATTCCTAGAAGTAACATAGAGTCTCATTATAATATTTTTATCTATAATATGGCCAAATATATGGACAATCAGAAGTTCATTATTTATAGCATACATTTATTCAAAAGATGTGGGTTTACTAGAATTCATTATCTTAAACAGAACTGTTAGGTACTGACATCACTCATCAAGAATTAAGACAAAGCTTCACCCTAAATAACCCTGTTTGTCCCCACCTTCCAACCATCATTACAACAATCATTGTGGTTTTGATTCATGTTGTGTTGTAGAATTTCAAAATTTTTTTCTCCATTGCCTTTGGCATAGAATATCCTAACATATTTAGTGATTTTAAGGTTCTTATGGTATATTTTCCAAAGAAATTTATAGTTTGGGAAACATTTATACAGAAAGCTTTCTTTATGAACTACCACCAACTTCTCAAGAAGTTACTGCTAGAAAATTACATTTTTAAGTTTCATTTAATATACCTTTAATAGACTTGCCTTTTCTTACCTTCTAGAGTCATTGAAATAAAATAATGATTTTAAAAATGTGGTTATCTTCAAAGTACTTAGGTATTTGGGGTTAATTTCAATCATCTATGATTAGCATTATTTTTTTTTTGAATAGCATTTTCTAAAATGTGGCTCATGGTCTTCCTGATACTCTATAGAAAAATCCATAGCCAAATAAGTCTGAGAAAATTTGGGCACACTATTACCCTCATAGAGAATCATAATACATATTAACGTTAATAAAGAATATAAGAAGTCCTGCATAAAAATATTTATTTGCCTAACTCAGCATTTTAAAAATTTATATAATTATGGAATCCCTCTTTCTCTTTGTATATACTGCAGACTTGCTGTTCAACCCAATTGCCTTCAAAAACATTGTTTCAATAATCATTTCTCATGAAAGGGGTAGGTAGATCACTTACTCATAAATAATCTGAATCATCTTGAAAATTCTAATTTTTTCCACATTCTCTGAACCTGCTAATTGAATATCTAAAATATGTTACCCAGTTGGTTATAAATCTTTCGTAAGGAGTGGACAATCTCTGAAAGTTTCATTACCTCAATATTAACATCAAAACCATTATGTTCAAATTTTACTTTAATAAATACTATGAATTTTCAAGTTTAGGATTTCTTGTACTATTAAAATAACACATAACATTGAATCAGAACAAAACTTTATAAAATAATTTAAAGAAACATTGTTTTTCAAAAAAGGAATAGCTATGCTCATGCATTTAAAAAAATTAGAAGGCGAATGAACAAGAAATGATTGACATTAAGGCAAGGCCAAGATGAAGTTGGGCCTTTAAGAGAAACTTGTTGAGATCCAGAGAGTTTCACTGCTTTTTCAGCAAACTTGGGAAGTGCAACAGTGTATTGGTACACCATCAAATAAACATCCTACTGATCTCCACACCCTGGATTTAGGCTAAATTTATGGTGTAAAGGTGGTTTTGCATTTATAAAAAATTTTCTATTTTTTGAGAATCTCAAAGTTGTTATTCATTCAGTTATATAAATGAATAACCTGAGTAGGAATTCTATGACATGAGAGAGGTATACAGAAATACTGCCCATGAGTCTTCAATTTAAACCAATGATCAAAAGCTTCTTTTCATTTCCAAGGATCTAAAGTTATAAAATGGGTGCAACCTAATTTCGTTATTTCCTTTTATTTGTTGATTGATTACAAAACTAAGGAAATAAAACTTAGAAACTGTTTCAAAAAGCACTGAACTTATTCTGAAGTATCCTAGTAATTGATTCTTGTTGCTAAATAAATATTTCCTTGGAATGTTAGTCATTCTTTTTCTTTTTTTTAATTGTAAAATGTGCTTTAAAATATTGTTAGAGATCCTGTTTTGTTTAAATTAGGAAATTAAAAAACAAGGTAAATTTGGACAGAGCACAAATTTGAATCTGTAGCAGAAGAAGCATATGTACTCTTAGGCCCCAAGGTAAATGATGAAAATGGACAGATACCAAAAGAAAAATATTGAGTCTGTTTATGATTGATTAGTGAGGAATTTGTTTTGTTTTCTTAAAGATGAAGATTTTAGTTAGTGGCTCCTAGAAGTTGGGGCTGAGGTTGCATGTGAAATTAAAGCAGAGCCTTAGAAAACAAATGATAACCCCTTTTTCAGCAGGCAGCTATTTCGATCATAACGGAAAGAATAATGCACTTCAGAACCAATGTATCTGGAAAGGAAGAGCATTCTACTGTGTCACTTAAATGTATTATAGAGATTAGAACAATATTAATCCCCCTAATGATATTAAATGATATTAAGTGCCCAAAAGAGCAAAAGTTCAAATACCTGGAGCTAATGTGAACTTTGAGCTCCATTCAAGAATGTCAATAACCAAATCATCATTGAAGTCTGGAGCCCCAAAGACGTAATGATGGAGCAAGCATTTAAGGCTCTAAAATGATGTTCTTCACAGTGTGATTTCATCTGCTTTGTTATTATTTTTCTTAAAATAAGAACCCTCCATTTGCATTGGCTTCTGTAAAACATAAACTACTTCCTGATGAATGAATTCCTAATGGGAATGAAAATTATCCCACTTTCATAGATTAAAACAAGTAATTCCTATCATCTCCAAGTGTCTTCACACTTACATAAAAAAAAATGGTGAGCTGTGAGGTTCAGTACAGGAGGCAGAGTATGGAAACTGCAGCTCTTCCTTCCAAAGAACTGTGCTTACCTCAGAGTGAAAATGTAGAAATCTGTGACACAATGATAGTGGCAGTATTTGAGTAAGCAAGTGTCTCATTGAAAGCAAAGAAGCACGTTGCTTGAAAGGATCCCTTAGAACCTTGAAATAGATGTATGGCTGCCTAAGAACACACTCATACACACAGTAGTATTTCAGCTCTGCTGGTTTAGCTAGGGAACAAAGTGTGGTTCAAATGGCTTAACAATCCTAGAAACGGAAGGCACCAGTTTAATGAGGTCTCTTCGGCTTGAAATTAAAGTAGGAGTTTTACAGAGAACAGTATTCAATAACAAAATATTAAATGATAAACACAGATTGCTTAAAATCAGACGGGCCATTTTAAGAAAAGCATTTTAGCTCATCATGATATGTAGCACCTTATTTAAATTAGGAGGTGTTAATTCGTAGCTTGAATAATATATTAATATAATATGTAAAGTGAATGGCATTGTTAATCACAGTCGCGCCTGGAACGACTTTGCTTCTGTGCACTGAATGTTAATTTTGCAAAACATTAATTTCAAAGATTTTGCAGCAGTGCTTTTGTAATTAAATATTAATGTCACATGTTATTGCAGTAGCATGTTTATGAAAGCCGGCAACACTTCAAGTCAACTCATTTGTTTTTATATTTATTCTTGTACATCTGCAATCCCTTCCATTTCACAATTTCAAAGTGAAGGCCATTTTGAATAGTCAATATGTGAACATTTTTCATTGTAAGCGTTTTTTAACATCCAACAGGGTAAATATTTAATGTTGTGTTTTTAGCTGGTATAATTTTTCAGAAAATTGGCTATAACTTTTAACAACTCAAAGGTACCTAAACTGTCTCCAGTTTTGGCTTAAGTGATCTGAAAATAAAGTAGCAATAAATGTGATGAAGCTGTGTAAAAATATTTAGGAATTAGAAGGCTTTATATGAAAGTTTGAAATTAGAACTGCAATTCTGTGCATGGGATATCTCAGCTGTTACTTATTTTCATGTATTTTCATTATGACACTGTATTATCTCAAGAAAATTTAAAGGATGGAACTGACTTTCAGTTAAGTTTGCTCAAGTTGCATAATGAGACAAAGAATAGAAAAATATCAGTTTTCAATGATGTGTATCACCCTTAATATGTGTTTTGAAGTTATACATTTCCTTTAAAAGAGAACCATTTAGTTTTATGCTCACCAGTTTACTCCAAGTATACACAATATATATTTCATTATATTGGTTTACCCATGACTATTTTGGCTAAATTGCTACATCTAGTGATCTTGCCCATGATACTTCCAATCTGCTAATTACATTTAGCCTAAAAATTAAGTCACTTCCATTTTTAAATCTTGACAAGAAGTAACATTAAAGGGATTATAATTTAAAGCTATTATTTTAGCCATCTAGTAAAGTCATCTTTTAGAATCATATCCCTTAGATAAATGTTTTTGAATTATGGAATGAGTTCCCCATACTACAAAAACAGAAAACAAAAACAAAAACAAAAAAACAACCAGGAAAAATCAAGATACATTATGTTTGGTTATGGGCACATTTAACAGTTAAAAATTATATCTGCACCTGATGTTGCATGTTAACAGCTAATGCCATTTGACAGTGATGAAATTAAAGGATGAAGAAGAGATACAAACTACATTTTACAAGCATGATGGGTCTCCAACAATGCCATTTAAATATTATTTGTCACTATTTAAAATGAACCTTTCCCCTTTAAGCTATGCCATTACGCTCATTTGTCCTGTCACTGCTGACAGGCTATATGACTCACACACAAAAATGGTCATTAGGTACTGCATCTTCATCTTATTTAAAAAAAAAAAAAGAAAGAAAGAAAGAAAGAAAGCATTCTGATGCCTCTAAAAGCCTGTAATTATTTTCATCCAAAGAGATAGTGTTGCTCGGAAGGTAATTTAATAACCTTTTGCATGTACCTGGGGAATGCCTCTCCAGGGGACCAAGGTGCCGACATGCCATTCAGTCGTCAAAACATGACCTTTAATGGTTGCTTGGAGAGAAGTTAGCATGGAATGTTGTACACAGTGCAATGCTAATTCTGCTTTCTAATATATGCAAAATTTAGTTCTTGAGCAATGATCTTTGTAAGATGAATTAGTACAGGTACTGCTCCAGGAAACAAAAGAAATTACCACGTGAAAGCCTCCTTCCACCCATGATCTTTTATACTTCAGTTTGAAGTAGCTAACAACTCGCACAATCTGTATAAAAAATAGTGTGAAACACTCCAGAAGTCGTTTGCTTCCCCCTTTAAGTTTGTTGATGAATTCTATTCTATATACTATGGAAATGTAAAACAGGATTAAAGGGATTTCTTTGATAAGTTTATTTCCCAAAATAAGGCACCGGCCCCAACTCCGTGAAAAAGAAAAAGAAAGGCTTACCTTTAATATACCCTCTCTTTTATAACACCATCTATGTGGCTCACTGAAATTACTAATGCAGTTACTGAATTAATTAAAAAAAGAAATCCTTCATGGATTTTCCTGTTAAAATATGATATTTTGAACACTTGCATATACAATAAGATGCACAGGCTGTTTTCTGTGACAGCCAGGTTCAAAAACTCCTTATTTTGGTAGTCTGATATTAGATCCCGCCTTAGTTAGAAATGCTGGGATTTCAACTCCTACCCCTGACACGCCATCCGTCAATTTATTAGCACGCTGGTGCAGTAAGCCACTGAACAGGCTATATCAATTCGTTTAGTTTTTTTCTTTAAAATGTCTGTAATCCTCAGCTCTGCTCTCTCAACCGATCAGCATTAAAGATTTATGTTGCACTTTTTTTCATTGCCACACCTGAATATGGATTACTTAAATGGGCTGTAAATAATTCATATCTGGGAATAAGTTTCCATTACTGACCAATGTTGTAATTTAATATACTGTATTATGGGTTATACAATTTTAGATTGTTTTCTGTGTGCATTCAGCAGTCAGGCAGACAACAGTTTAAGTTAAAAGGGTGAGATGTTTGTTCAGCTTATTTTCATGTTCACTCTGTGTGCTCAAATCAGCAACAAGGCTAAAGGAAGCAGAAGGCTACTTTCAATTGCATGTTTTTTCTGCTATTTATGAAAATCTTTTAAAAAGACAAAAAAAACACTTGACCTGAAACAAAATACAAAAATGTGTAATAGCATATTATTGATAAAACTGAAGAAAGAAATAAAATGTGTTAATGTAGGTGGCTAGAAATCTCTTAATTCTTGAGAATTGAAAAATAAGCTTGATTCTTGAACACAAAGGTTAACTTTCCTGTTCAATGCTTGATTATTCTATGCATAAAATATCCATGATAAAATTATAATTTTTTGACAGTTAAGTTTGAATGAGGCTACTGGATCAAATACGCAAAATGTTAAAGTATAAGCTATCTTTAAAACATAAGCAAGTGTTTACTCTTAAAAGAGCTTTAAACAATTTAAGATTAAGTTGAGTATAGTAAAAATTAATAATAGATTAATACATGAAAATCTATGAAGACACATAAGATAATGATTTAAAAAGGAATAATTTAAAAAGATGAATTAAAAAGTCGAATCAGAAAAGAAGGCCAGCATAAACTAGGGAAAAACATGCTGTGAATAAAGTCTGTTAGATCTTGAAATAGGAGAACTGCTAAATAATGCATAGTTTTATTTTTCTATAATTTGCATAAACCTTAAGAGAGTATTTATTTGTGTAAAACTTGATATATCGAGTAAGGAGAATGAAAAAATGGCATTCATTTTGTTTTCATTTTGGTATTTAGGAAAAATATTCTGTTACATATGGACTACTTAGACCTAATCATCTGACTGAATGTGATGTGTGTCTTGAGCCAGGTTGGAAAGGGGCTGGCTGGAGAACAGTGCCCTGGTCTTGCTGCAGGCGATGCAGGTTGGCCCATACTCTGCTGGGGAGCAGATGGTGAGCCAATGCTTGTAGTCACACTTACCTTCCTTGCTAAATCCATAATCCCTCACTGGACACGGAGCCAAGGCAGGCTTTGGAGGCAGAAAGGAGGTTACAATCTGGACTTGGGTAGTGACTGCCAGAACTGAGAAAACAGCTCAGAAATTTCAAATGCTTAACAAGTTATCTGTCTTGTCCCTAAGCCAGTGCAGCATTTTTAAAAGTAATTAAGACATGATTGAAAATGTGTATGCCATCTAAATACAAAAATCTTCAAAAATCATCAAAACCAATAATGAAAAGCCACATTTAATATGACATTATGCAAAAATACATTTAAAATGAATTATATTTCTGAAATTGAGAGGAAATATACATAGTAAAAGAAAACAGGAAAGAGGGAAGCATATTTTTTATAGGAAAAAGCATTTTTTTCTTTACAAACCTGGACCTTATAGAAGAAAAATATTTCATACATGCCTATAAATATGCGGCATGTATGAAATATTTACCTTCTATAAGGAAATGCATAGCTATGCAACATCTATATCTATACTAGCATATGCTCTTCTCTATAAGTTATTCTTTCAGAATATTAAATGATTATAGTTAATTTTTCTATATATAATGATACTTATTCATGTAAATGTATGTTTTTATATGTGTGAATGGAGTTCATCATCAACACAGACATTAAAACTTAGAAAGACAAAATAAAAATATTGAGTGGGTAGCCAAATTCTAATCATTTATAATAAAAGGGATAGTAAGTGCCATCTGTTAAATGTAAAAAAAAAAAATGATAAAATGCATACATATCTAGTAAATTGAAACCATAGCATAGTTCATATGAAACAAAATATATATAAGATACCAACATATTTTAAGATATCAACATATTTTATTAAAGTGGGATTGACTTAAACAAGTACTACTTATATAATAATTATATAAAAATAAGCAACATCTGATTATTTTTCGTGTAATACCACCAGTATATATATATATATATATATTGAACATCTTTATTGGAGTATAACTGCTTTACAATGGTGTGTTAGTTTCTGCTTTATAACAAAGTGAATCAGTTATACTTATACATATGTTCCCATATCTCTTGCATCTCCCTCCCTCCCACCCTCCCTATCCCACCTCTCTAGGTGGTCACAAAGCACCGAGCTGATCTCCCTGTGCTATGTGGCTGCTTCCCACTAGCTATCTATTTTACGTTTGGTAGTGTATATATGTCCATGCCACTCTCTCACTTTGTCACAGCTTACCCTTCCCCCTCCCCATATCCTCAAGTCCATTCTCTAGTAGGTCTGTGTCTTTATTCCCGTCTTACCCCTAGGTTCTTCATGACCTTTTTTTTTTTTCTTAGATTCCATATATATGTGTTAGCGTGAGGTATTTGTTTTTCTCTTTCTGACTTACTTCACTCTGTATGACAGACTCTAGGTCCATCCACCTCACTACAAATATCTCAGTTTCATTTCTTTTTATGGCTGAGTAATATTCCATTGTATATATGTGCCCCATCTTCTTTATCCATTCATCCGATGATGGACACTTAGGTTGCTTCCATGTCCTGGCTATTGTAAATAGAGCTGCAGTGAACATTTTGGTACATGACTCTTTTTGAATTATGGTTTTCTCAGGGTATATGCCCAGTACTGGAATTGCTGGGTCGTATGGTAGTTCTATTTTTAGTTTTTTAAGGAACCTCCATACTGTTCTCCATAGTGTCTGTACCAATTCACATTCCCACCAGCGGTGCAAGAGTGTTCCCTTTTCTCCACACCCTCTCCAGCATTTATTGTTTCTAGATATTTTGATGATGGCCATTCTGAACGGTGTGAGGTGATACCTCATTGTAGTTTTGATTTGCATTTCTCTAATGATTAGTGATGTTGAGCATCCTTTCATGTGTTTGTTGGCAGTCTGTATATCTTCTTTGGAGAAATGTCTATTTAGTTCTTCTGCCCATTTTTGGATTGGGTTGTTTGTTTTTTTGTTATTGAGCTGCATGAGCTGCTTGTAAATCTTAGAGATTAATCCTTTGTCAGTTGCTTCATTTGCAAATATTTTCTCCCATTCTGAGGGTTGTCTTTTGGTCTTGTTTATGGTTTCCTTTGCTGTGCAAAAGCTTTGAAGTTTCATTAGGTCCCATTTTTTTATTTTTGTTTTTATTTCCATTTCTCTAGGAGGTGGGTCCAAAAGGATCTTGCTGTGATTTATGTCATAGAGTGTTCTGCCTATGTTTTCCTCTAAGAGTTTGATAGTGTCTGGCCTTACATTTAGGCCTTTAATCCATTTTGAGTTTATTTTTGTGTATGGTGTCAGGGAATGTTCTAATTTCATACTTTTACATGTACCTGTCCAGTTTTCCCAGCACCACTTATTGAAGAGACTGTCTTTTCTCCACTGTATATTCTTGCCTCACCACCAATGTTTTTTAAAAAATATGTAGTCTACTTAGTGGGTGTAACAAAATTCCTGTTTTCTCTACTGGATTTTCATTGGCTCTCATTCTCTTAGGCAGTACTTCTCCTTGCAAATCATTCTTATGCATACTTGCATTGAAGTTCATTTATTTGAGCAAATTTCTTATAGTTTCATTAGTCCGTTGTATTACCTACATTTCCCATTGGTAGCTGATAAAATGCTACAAATACTTTACTCATATATGAATAACTTGAGCTCTCCACTTTGGGGCCATTATCAACTCCTTTCATTAATTTCTTTTGCTCCCCTTTTCATTGACTCTCATTGCCTCTCATTCTTATTTATACTTAGTAAATGTCTTACATTCTTCTCTTTGTGAATCTTCTTCAGAATTCATTTCTTGACAATGCCCTCCATCCCTCAATGTGTCCTTTCCTGATAATGCTGTTTTCTTCCAAAAAATGGATATAAAACAGTAAACAAAGAAAAATGTAGAAGCACCTTTCTTTGTCTCACCTTAGAATTTAAGAAATTTGCCTTGATATGTAATATGTGCAGGTCAGTATTTATAAAAGAAGATGTAAGATCAAAAATATTCAATAGTAATAACTTTTATAAATATTATATGTAGTCTTTATCCCCATAGAAATATGCATGTTATTTTTAACTTTTATCTTAGTCTACATTGGAAAACTAAATTCCAAATTATAATGATATGTATGACAAACAAATTTTTCATGATTTTGATAGAAAAGTTTTACTATAAAATGGCATCATAGAATAGTTCACTTCACCCTCAAACCTAAAATGAAGACATATCTTATGATATTTACATTCACCTATTTTTTTTGAGGGAGGGATAATTTCATAGACTTTCAAACAGGCCTGAAGAGATGGATTTAATATGATTTCTGCTATCAAGATAAGAACAGAAAGAAACAAAACATTCAAGTTTGCTTTCAACAATACAAGTTTTCTATAAAATCACATTTCTGTTAATATCAAAGATTAATCTAGAACATTGTGGACAACAACAGTTTAAAAACTAGCAAAACAACAAAAGATGTAAGATAATTTACTAAGAGGTAAAGACAATGCAAAGAAGTAGAAGACATAGTCTCTCCCTTCAAGAGTTTTAAACAAAGATATTGAACTTGAAAACAGGAGACCTGGGTTTGCATTACAGCTCTGCCACTTGCACACTACAGAAATATAAGAAGTACCTACATTTCTGGATCTCAGTTTCCTCATCCATACAATTATAGCATTTGCCTAATGAATTCT